>NW_023504064.1:55000-145000 GCF_904848185.1 Acanthopagrus latus
TCTTTCTCTATCTCTGTGTTTATTTTCCAACCCACTGTACATTGAGGGCCCTTTTTCTGTCGCTAACTCTTCCCACACCGCTGACTGCATACAAACAAACAATAGATCACAGCGTGCAGCTCGATCTGACTTGGTATGCTATCATGTAGTTCTTCAGAATGTCAATTTTTTCGCGTCGCAAGACGCGAAAAACTGCCAAACATTTCCCATAAGGAATGAATGGGACGTTGTAAAAAAGTCGCAAATCTGCAACGTTTTTCAAACATCTCCTGCTCTGGCATACATTCATCTAGAAACGCCATTCAAACTTTAAAATGTCAGCACAAATCCTGTGTATTAGCGGTGTCTTCAACTTTTTTCCTATACTGTGTAGTTTTAGAATGCTGGCCCTTGAAAGATGGTGAGGGAAATTTTCTCTTTACATGACGCTCCCAGCCACAAATTTCACTCAAAAACAGTGAAATTTTCCAGAGTTGTAGCCACTTGTCTTCTTTCTCCCAATGTGTCTATTTTCTCGGTGGGATTCACGGTTTTTGAATTATCTGCCCCTAACCAACAAGAGTAGCTCTCAACTGTCCCATTAACTCCATTGTAAATCGGGAAGAGGATTTGCAAAACTGCACCCTTCTCTAACTCGCTCCTGTTACCACATTCCTCAAACAGGGACCACAAAACTTGGTGAATGTGTTCTTTAAGGGCTTTCCCGCTTGATGGTGGAGACATTTTGCCGATACCATGTTTGCTTTTTCGTCACGGGGCAAAGCGCACAGCCCACTCTCGCGATTCCCCGGCGGGGAATTGTCTAGTTAGTGGGCTGTGCTCGCCAGCCCACTATGGACACCTCTATAGCTCTGCTATAGGGTGTCCATAGTGGGCTGTGCGGAGCACAGCCCACTATTATTATTGCTCGCGCCTCTTCTTATTATTATTCATCCTCCTTCCGATTTTGGCACTTAACTCGTCTCGCACCGTTTGTCGCACACAAACAAAAAATATATCAAAACGTGCGTCTCGATCTGACTCGGTATGCTATCATTCAGATTTTTGAAATACGAATTTTTCGCGTCGTAAGACGCGAAAAACTGCGAAAAATTTCCCATAAGGAATGAATGGGACGGGGTCAAAAATGTCGCAAATCTGCAACGTTTTTCAAACATCTCCTGCTCGGGCATACTTTCGCCTAGAAACACCATTCCACCTTTAAAACGTAGGCACAGGTATCGTCTATTTAAGTTGTATTTGAACTTTTTTCCTACGATATATCGTTTTTGAACTCTGACCCTTTAACGATGATGCGTGATTTGGGGAAAATTCAGGGTTTTCAATGAGTGTGTATGGCGGAATGTTCGCGCAGCAGAGTGCAGGAGACCAACTGACAGAGTGAGAGAGACTCAAAAAAAACCTCAGAAATTTTCTCTTTCCGTGACGATCCCGGCCACAAATTACGCTCAAAAACAGTGATATTTTCCAGAGTTGTAGCCACACTTGTCTTCTCTCTCACAATGCGTCCACTTTTTCGGTCGGATTTACGGTTTTTGAATCATCTGCCTCTGACCGACCAGAGGAGCTCTCACTGGCTCCATTCACTCCAATGTTAATCGGGAAGAGGTTTTTCGAAACTGCACCCTTTTTGAGATCGCTCCCGTTACCACATTTCTGACACAAGGACCACGAAACTTGGTGAGCTTGTTCTTTAAGGCATTTCTGGCTTGACCGTGAAAAAATTTTGCTGCTATCATGTACGGTTTTGAAGATATGGCACCGGTTTGACGTCCTGCATGTGAGGCTGAAAGGGCTGAGAAACAGCTGTGCCAGTCCGTTACCGGGGGGCAGGGGGGGGGGGTCAGCAACGATCACCGTGGCAACCAAGATCAGCTGGGCCAGCACAGACAGTCTGTCTGTCTCTCTCTCTCTATCTGTCTGTCTGTCTCTATCTGTCTGTCTCTCTCTCTCTCTCTACCTGTCTATCTCTCTCTCTCTCTCTACCTGTCTATCTCTCTCTCTCTCTACCTGTCTATCTCTCTCTCTCTCTCTACCTGTCTATCTCTCTCTCTCTCTATCTGTCTTTCTCTGTCTGTCTGTCTGTCTGTCTCTCTCTCTGTCTGTCTGTCTGTCTCTCTCTCTCTATCTTTCTCTGTCTCTGTCTTTGTCTCTCTCTCTCTCTCTCTCTCTCTCTGTCTGTCTGTCTCTATCTGCCTGTCTTTCTCTCTCTCTCTCTCTCTTTATTTGTCTGTCTCTCTCTCTGTCTGTCTGTCTGTCTCTCTCTCTCTATCTTTCTCTGTCTCTGTCTTTGTCTCTCTCTCTCTCTCTCTCTATCTATCTGTCTGTCTCTATCTGCCTGTCTTTCTCTCTCTCTCTCTCTCTACCTGTCTCTCTCTCTCTCTCTCTCTCTCTCTACCTGTCTATCTCTCTCTCTCTCTCTCTACCTGCCTATCTCTCTCTCTCTCTCTATCTGTCTGTCTATACATATATCTCTCTCTATCTCTGTCTCTCTCTGTCTCTCTCTCTCTCTCTCTGTCTCTCTCTCTCTCTCTCTGTCTGTCAGTCTCTATCTGTCTGTCTCTCTCTCTCTGTCTCTCTGACTGTCTGTCTCTGTCTTTCTCTCTCTCTCTATCTGTCTGTCTTTCTCGGTCTATCTGTCTGTCTCTTTCTCTATCTCTGTGTTTATTTTCCAATCCACTGTACATTGAGGGCCCTTTTTTCTGTCACTAACTCTTCCCACACCGCTGACTGCATACAAACAAACAATAGATCACAACGTGCAGGTCGATCTGACTTGGTATGCTATCATGTAGTTTTTCAGAATGTCAATTTTTTCGCGTCACAAGACGCGAAAAACTGCCAAACATTTCCCATAAGGAATGAATGGGACGAAGTCAAAAAAGTCGCAAATCTCCTTCTCTGGCATACGTTGACCTAGACACACCATTCAAACTGTAAAATGTACATACAAGTCAAAATTATCAACATGATAGCATACTTTTGCCTTAGCTTTCATAGTATTTTCGTCACGGGGCAAAGCGCACAGCCCACTCTCGCGATTCCCCGGCGGGGAATTGTCTAGTAATATTTTTCATCCTCCCGCTCGTTTTTGGCACTTAACTAGTCCCGCACCGTTTGTCGCACCCACACAAAAATATACCAAAACGTGCGTCTCGATCTGACTCGGTATGCTATCATTCAGATTTTTGAAATACGAATTTTTCGCGTCGTAAGACACGAAAAACTGCGAAAAATTTCCCATAAGGAATGAATGGGACAAGGTCAAAAATGTCGCAAATTTTCAACGTTTTTCAAACATCTCCTGCTCGGGCATACATACGCCTAGAAACACCATTCTAACTTTAAAACGTAGGCACAGGTCTTGTCTATTTAAGTTGTATTTGAACTTTTTTCCTACGATGTATAGTTTTTGAACTCTGACCCTTTAACGACGATGAGTGATTTGGGGAAAATTCAGGGTTTTCAATGAGTGTGTATGGCGGAATGTTCGCGCAGCAGAGTGCAGGAGACCAACTGACAGAGTGAGAGAGGCTCAAAAAAAACCTCAGAAATTTTCTCTTTCCGTGACGATCCCGGCCACAAATTACGCTCAAAAACAGTGATATTTTCCAGAGTTGTAGCCACACTTGTCTTCTCTCTCACAATGTGTCCGCTTTTTCGGTCGGATTTACGATTTTTGAATCATCTGCCTCTGACCGACCAGAGGAGCTCTCACTGGCTCCATTTACTCCAATGTTAATCGGGAAGAGGATTTTCGAAACTGCACCCTTTTTCAACTCGCTGGCATTTCCACATTTGTGACACCAGGACCATGAAACTTGGTGAGCGTGCTCTTTAAGGCATTTCTGGCTTGACCGTGAAAAAATTTTGCTGCTATCATGTATGGTTTTGAATATATAGCACCAGTTTGACGTCCTGCATGTGAGGCTGAAAGGGCTGAGAAACAGCAGTCCCAGTCCGTTACCGGGGAGCAGGGGGGGGGTCGGCAACGATCACCGTGGCAACCGAGATCAGCTGGGCCAGCACAGACAGTCTGTCTGTCTCTCTCTCTCTATCTCTCTCTATCTTTCTCTGTCTTTGTCTCTCTCTCTCTCTCTCTCTATCTGTCTGTCTGTCTGTCTTTCTCTCTCTCTCTCTCTATCTTTCTCTGTCTCTGTCTTTGTCTCTCTCTCTCTCTCTCTCTCTCTCTCTCTCTCTCTCTCTCTCTCTCTCTGTCTGTCTATCTGTCTCTGTCTATCTGTCTGTCTCTCTCTGCCTGTCTTTCTCTCTCTCTCTCTCTCTCTCTTTATTTGTCTGTCTCTCTCTCTCTCTCTATCTGTCTATCTCTCTCTCTCTACCTGTCTGTCTCTCTCTCTCTCTCTCTCTCTCTACCTGTCTCTCTCTCTCTATCTCTCTCTATCTTTCTCTGTCTCTGTCTTTGTCTCTCTCTCTCTCTCTCTCTCTCTATCTGTCTGTCTGTCTGTCTCTCTCTCTCTCTCTCTATCTTTCTCTGTCTCTGTCTTTGTCTCTCTCTCTCTCTCTCTCTCTCTCTCTCTGTCTGTCTGTCTCTGTCTATCTGTCTGTCTCTCTCTGCCTGTCTTTCTCTCTCTCTCTCTCTCTCTCTCTCTCTCTCTCTCTCTCTCTCTCTCTCTCTTTATTTGTCTGTCTCTCTCTCTCTATCTGTCTATCTCTCTCTCTCTCTAACTGTCTGTCTGTCTCTCTCTCTCTACCTGTCTCTCTCTCTCTACCTGTCTGTCTCTCTCTCTCTACCTGTCTGTCTCTCTCTCTCTCTCTACCTGTCTCTCTCTCTCTCTCTACCTGTCTCTCTCTCTCTCTCTACCTGTCTATCTCTCTCTCTCTCTCTCTCTCTCTCTCTCTCTCTCTACCTGCCTATCTCTCTCTCTCTATCTGTCTGTCCATACATATATCTCTCTCTATCTGTCTGTCTCTCTCTCTCTCTCTCTGTCTGTCAGTCTCTATCTGTCTCTCTCTCTCTCTCTGTCTCTCTGTCTGTCTGTCTCTGTCTTTCTCTCTCTCTCTATCTGTCTGTCTTTCTCGGTCTATCTGTCTGTCTCTTTCTCTATCTCTGTGTTTATTTTCCAACCCACTGTACATTGAGGGCCCTTTTTTCTGTCGCGAACTCTTCCCACACCGCTGAGTGCACACAAACAAACAATAGATCACAACGTGCAGCTCGATCTGACTTGTTATGCTATCATTCAGTTTTTCAGAATATACATTTTTCGCGTTGTAAGACGCGAAAAACTGCAAAACATTTCCCATAGGGAATGAATGGGACGAAGTCAAAAAAGTCGCAAATCTCCTGCTCTGGCATACGTTGACCTAGACACACCATTCGAACTATAAAATGTAGATAAAACTCCAAATTATCAACGTGATGTCATACTTTTGCCTTAGCTTTCATAGTTTTTTCGACCCGGGGCAAAGCGCACAGCCCACTCTCGCGATTCCCCGGCGGGGAATTGTCTAGTTAGTGGGCTGTGCTCGCAAGCCCACTATGGACACCTCTATAGCTCTGCTATAGGGTGTCCATAGTGGGCTGTGCGGAGCACAGCCCACTATTACTATTGCTCGCGCCTCTTCTTAATAATATTTTTCATCCTCCCGCTCGTTTTTGGCAGCTAACTAGTCCCGCACCGTTTGTCGCACACAAACAAAAAATATATCAAAACGTGCGTCTCGATCTGACTCGGTATGCTATCATTCAGATTTTTGAAATTCGAATTTTTCGCGTCGTAAGACGCGAAAAACTGCGAAAAATTTCCCATAAGGAATGAATGGGACGGGGTCAAAAACGTCGCAAATCTGCAACGTTATTCAAACATCTCCTGCTCTGGCATACGTGCGCCTAGAAACACCATTCCAACTTTAAAACGTAGGCACAAGTCTCGACTATTTAAGTTGTATTTGAACTTTTTTCCTACGATGTATAGTTTTTGAACTCTGACCCTTTAACGATGATGAGTGATTTGGGGAAAATTCAGGGTTTTCAATGAGTGTGTATGGCGGAATGTTCGCGCAGCAGAGTGCAGGAGACCAACTGACAGAGTGAGAGAGCCTCAAAAAAACACTCAGAAATTTTCTCTTTCCGTGACGATCCCGGCCACAAATTATGCTCAAAAACAGTGATATTTTCCAGAGTTTTAGCCACACTTGTCTTCTCTCTCACAATGTGTCCGCTTTTTCAGTCGGATTTACGGTTTTTGAATTATCTGCCTCTGACCGACCAGAGTAGCTCTCACTTCCTCCATTCACTCCAATGTTAATCGCGAAGAGGATTTTCGAGACTGCACCCTTTTTCAACTCGCTCGTGTTACCACATTTCGGACACGAGGACCACGAAACTTGGTGAGCGTGTTCTTTAAGGCATTTCTGGCTTGATCGTGAAAAAATTTTGGTGCTATCATGTATGGTTTTGAATATATAGCACCAGTTTGACGTCCTGCATGTGAGGCTGAAAGGGCTGAGAAACAGCAGTCCCAGTCCGTTACCGGGGAGCAGGGGGGGGGTCGGCAACGATCACCGTGGCAACCGAGATCAGCTGGGCCAGCACAGACAGTCTGTCTGTCTCTCTCTCTCTCTCTGTCTGTCTATGCATATATCTCTCTCTATCTGTCTGTGAGTCTCTATCTCTCTCTCTTTGTCTGTCTCTCTCTCTCTCTCTTTATTTGTCTGTCTCTCTCTCTCTCTATCTGTCTATCTCTCTCTCTCTCTACCTGTCTGTCTCTCTCTCTCTCTCTCTCTACCTGTCTCTCTCTACCTGTCTATCTCTCTCTCTCTCTACCTGCCTATCTCTCTCTCTCTCTGTCTGTGCATACATATATCTCTCTCTATCTGTCTGTCTTCTGTCTCTATCTGTCTGTCTGTCTGTCTGTCTCTCTCTCTCTCTCTCTCTCTCTCTCTCTCTCTCTGTCTGTCTCTATCTGTCTCTCTCTCTCTCCCTCTCTCTGTCTGTCTGTCTCTGTCTTTCTCTCTCTCTCTATCTGTCTGTCTTTCTCAGTCTATCTGTCTGTCTCTCTCTCTTTTCTCTCTTTTCTCCCTTTTTTCTGTCGCTAACTCTTCCCACATCGCTGAGTGCACACAAACAAACAATAGATCACAACGTGCAGCTCGATCTGACTCGGTATGCCATCATTCAGTTTTTCAGAATATAGATAATTCGCATCGTAAGACGCGAAAAACTGCCAAACATTTCTCATAAGGAATGTGTGGACGAGGTCAAAAAAATCGCAAATCTCCTTCTCTGGCATACGTTGACCTAGACACACCATTCAAACTGTAAAATGTACATAGAAGTCAAAATTATCAACATGATAGCATACTTTTGCCTTAGCTTTCATAGTTTTTTCGTCACGGGGCAAAGCGCACAGCCCACTCTCGTGATTCCCCGGCGGGGAATTGTCTAGTGTTTATTTTACAATCCACTGTACATTGAGAGCCATTTTTTCTGTCGCTAACTCGTCCCACACCGTTGAGCGCATACAAACAAACAATACATCAAAACGTGCGGTTCGATCTGACTCGGTATGCTATCATTCAGTTTTTCAGAATATCAATTTTTCGCGTCATGAGACGCGAAAAACTGCCAAACATTTCCCATAAGGAATGAATGGGACGAGGTCAAAAAAGTCGCAAATCTTCAACATTTTTCAAACATCTCTTGCTCTGGCATACGTTGACCTAGACACACCATTCGAACCATGAACTGTAGATGAAACTATGAATTATCAACATGATGTCATACTTCTACCTTAGCTTTCATATTTTTTTTGTCACGGGGCAAAGCGCACAGCCCACTCTCGCGATTCCCCGGCGGGGAATTGTCTAGTGTTTTATATACCAGAGCCGAGTAGCACCGTTCGCCCGTCTTAATATTGTTGTATTGAAACAGACTGACTGAGCTCCATTAGCTGTTAGCCCTGCTACTCGGAGGCCAGTAGCTCCGGGCCAACAGTGGAGTGTCAAGTGCACAGATAGATAACGTTAGCTGTTAGCTCCGCTACCCGGAGCCCAGTAGCTCCGGGCCAACAGCGGAGTGTCAAGTGCACAGATAGCTAACGTTAGCTGTTAGCTCCGCTACCCGGAGCCCCGTAGCTCCAGGCCAACAGCGATTAGCAAAGTTATAAGGGTCCATAAGTATATCATATGTGTGTCTTGGTAACAGTAACGGGGCTACGTCAGTCTGTTTCAATATAACAATATTAAGACGAGTTAATGGCGCTACTCGGCTCTGGTATGTAAAACAATAGGCCGCGATCTAAGCCAACAGCAGTGACTTCGCTTTTTCTACAAAGAAACATTAACCGGAGCGAAAAGCTAACTGTGCTAACATCCGCACACCTCTAACAAAAGTGAGGTAATTGAATCTAAACATTACTGTCGTGATTTTGGGAAGATTAATTGTTTATGGTCGGTGTGTTTCTATATAAGGTCGATCTGTTTATTTATATATATATATATATATATATATATATATATATATATATATATATATATATATATATATATATATATATATATCTCACTGAGCTAAAACGTTAGGCCGCGCTAGATGCTAACTGCGTGAGACTTGGCCTTTGTTCTCTCGCGGCGCAAACGGTAGCCATTAGCTAGATGCTAACTGCGTGAACGGTAGCCATTAGCTAGATGCTAACTGCAAGAACATTGGCCTTTGTTCTCTCGCGGCGCAAACGGTAGCCATTTTTCTCTCCGGGTGCGAACTGTACTGTCATGTTTAGATCCTTAACACGGGTCAGATTTGTAGTTGGAGATATTACACTCATCATCTTGGGATTTTTTTTGTTTGTTTTTCTGTTTTCATACAAGAATATTAACACAAGCTAAAAGCTGTTTTTCGTATCTAATCGTGTAGATTGTGACTAGTATTTAATACTCCCTTCTGTCTACTGAAAAACACATTTCTCCTGTTTGTGATAAGATGTTATTAAATGCCTTTCTATGTAGTTAGATAAATATCATACTTTAGATGTACCATACACGTTTACAATCTACCTTGATTAAATAGAAAAGGAAGCATTTTCATACATGACTATTTTTGCTTTTGGTAATAAATGTGCATTCAGATGTTGATAAGCACATTTGTTGAAGTTATTGTTATCTTGTGTGTTATATTTATCATGTCATAGTAATTCTTTGTTCTTAGGAATAAATGATTTGATACTGTGTAGTATAAAATTGACATAGTATTTTAATTGTAATTTATAGTAATTATAAATTATAATATAGAATTATTTTAAAAAATACTGTGCTCAAAAACACACAAATTATGACAAGTACAGATGTTTAACTTGTGTCTGTTATGATATTACCTTGTTGCTAACACTGACTCGTAACATTTGACAGACATTTATCCTTTTATTGCCTGTTGTCTGTGATAAGATTAAAGGGTTCCTGTGCTGAGTGACCGCTGACAGCTGAGAGTGACCATCATCCTTCATCCATTGCCCTCAACCTTCACAGAGCAGTATCACCACATCACCTACACACACAATCACCACATCTTCATCGTTTTCTCAAATTTCATTCTACATATAAGATTATATTAGGTTGTCTTAGATTAGTTTAGTTTACATTAGGTGGTTTAGATCAGTTTGACAAGCATTTCTCTTGTTGTTTTCTCTTGTTTTTAACTTCTATCAGCAGGATGCCAAGGAAGTCGAGGCGGTCTGTGGTGTTGAAGCAGCGCTGGAGGAAGCTCAACCTGGAGGAGCTGAGGTCTTCCCCCACCCCTCCGGAGGTACTTACACAGTAGATAAGCCTCTGTGTTGCAGTGACAACTGTCTGCATGAAAATGGCTGTAGAAATGTCACATCTATTGCTTTGTCCTTAACTGCTGAGTTCTGAATGTCTGCCATGTCTTTTGATGTTAATGTCTCATCAGACGGTGTCCTCCTTCCGAGCTCCAGTCGGCAACGTATGTTCCTACCTCAGACACACACAATGAGACATGTTTTATTATATTTTGTTTTAACTTGTATGTCTTTATCTTATGCTTGTTATGATTATCGTTAATTAATTTTTGTTTTTTTATTTTTGTCTTTAATCTGTCATCAGGCAGTTGGATCTTCACCCCCAGCCAAGCCTTTCTGGAGCCTGGATGATGTGCAAGTTCGTGCACATAAGTATCTACTTGTTTTATCCCTAAATGATCAAGAAATTAATTCATCATCAATATTGAACTTTTTCAACAGGTTTTCCTGTACTTTTTTACTGGTATAAACAAGTGATTGTTGATATCTCCCAGTAGCCTTTCCTTCATCAGTTTAACCTTTTATCTGTTATGTACTTTACCAAACAGGCCGTGGTACCGGTTACCGCCATCCAGTGGAGACGTGGCCAACTTCGAAGCTCACTGGACAGAGCCACAAGTTGGTCATCCCACCTAAGTCTCCTGACAAGTAGGTGATATTATTGTCCAGTTTATGAAGGAAGTAATTGATCTTGAGAGGGATTAATGATTTTCATGCTAATGAAATTTTCTTTGTTGTTGCAGTTTGTTCTGATTGTCGGGGACTCCCATCTCCGGGCCTTTGTGGACCGTTTTGCCAAGATGCCAGAAGGGAAGTTTTCTTTTGGTATCATGTCGACCCCTGGGGCCCATGCTGCTCAGCTGCGCGCTGAGGTCCTACATGCTAAGGTTCCTCAAGACCCTGATGCTGTTTGTGTTCTTGCTCCTAGCAACAACCTGACCGCGAGCAGGACCGTTGACGAGGCAGCCGTCGACTACGCCCAATTCCTCACTGCTGTGAGGAGCCGCTGGTCGGAGGTAGGCTTTTATTTCATGTCTTGCTTGTCTTGTATTGTTAGTAGTTAAACAACACTAGTAGTACATTGACTACTTTAATAAGATTAATTGTATGAGCTTTCAAAAAATGTGTACTAAATATGGTGTGTGTGTGTGATTTTGAATGAAACTCCCCCCCCCGCCTGAACGAGGATGAGGAGCACCAGAGGGCCCTTCGCCACGCGTACCATCATGTGACAGCTCGTATGGGTAAGTAACAAAAAAAAATCTTGTCAATTAAAACAAGTAAAAGAAATGTACTTGACCTGTACGCACCCACCCGCCTGCCGGTGGGCGATTTCAGATAACTGACTGTTTTCTACACTGCGCAGTGACGTATCTCGCTTCAACTTTCATCATTACGGACATACTATATGTCATTGGAAAGGGTAGAATCAGCAATTCATTCATCCAGTTGATTTTGCAGAAATCATGAGCACTAAACCATAAATCATGGATATTTACCAGCATGGTAAACGTGAGATACAAGAAACGCACAGCGACTCCCGACCTTTGACGCGGCCATAAAGCCGTAATATGTGTCCAATCCTCAATTATTTATATTCCAGTTGTCCGTAAGAATCCACTGATCAAAAGCATCAAAATGGTTTTTCATAAAATTATTCCAGCTTGTGAATATCGTCCAGTAAAGTCCATTTGTTTACCGTCTACCAGCTTTGTTCGTCAAATAAAATCCACACTTTACCGGCCGTATCTTTATTTTTTCTAGTTCCTGTATGGTGTTGTTGGGTGTGCTTGTTTTCATCACTTTGCTGGCTACAAAATAAAAGTGTCCCCATCTTTTTCTGTTCAGTTTTCACCCCAGCACAGCCCGTGAAGTACATGGAGCGCTCCTTGTTTAAAGGGCTAATCGGCTTTGTTTACTGTTTTTTGCCGCCTTAGTACAGGGATAGCGTTTTGGCTATCAACATGTCAATCACCCAGGCTTCTAGCCAGTTATTTTACCTTTCCAACGATGGTAGGCGTGCCCAGGTCCGTTTTGTACAAGCCGAGGAATATCGCTGCGTCTGGCAGCTAGCGGGCTAACTTTATGCAGCAGACGCACTCACACCGGACATGTAAATTTTTTTTGATGGCAGTTTTCACAGTTTACAATGGCGAAATCCACAAAAAACACTAAATATGTCCGAGAAGAAGACCTGGAATGGATCATGGCATCATTTGATGAAACTGAAGACAGTGAGTAGGGCTCTGAGAGAGAGGAGATGTTTGCTCAGGGCCTCGACGACATCTTAGATCGGTGAGTAACGTTATCTTTGATGATGTTTGATTTATTTATTTAGCCATGAGTGAAATTTGAATGAAAGTTAGTGGGAAGGGGTTCTTATGCTTACAGTGAACAGTACAGTATATATTGGCATTTCATAAATGACGCTAATTGGTTAGGGCCCCAGGGGCTAATTAGCCTAGCTAGCATCAACTACTCAACCAAAGCTATGTAATCCTTGTAATTCTGTTCTATGATGTAATTCTCTTTGAGTCTCTAATTCCCTTTTATTTAGGTTTTTTTTTTTTTAAATCAAGCTTGTACACAAATTGAACTAGATCTTTTTCACTGACCAGACACTGGGAATATTCACCCAATTCAATTATTCTGTTTATGTACCTTTTTTTTTTTTTCCTGATTTTGTGTAATATGTAATATCATATCTGTGTTTATTTGTTTCCTATGTAAATAGCACCCTATTGAATTGCATTTATATATTTTTTTTCATTATATTTGGTAACATTTGTGCATTGTGTTTTGTAGGTCACAGTCTGAAGACAGTGACGTGGATTGGGAGCCTGAAAGTGAGGCAGTCAGACGCCCAACCCCCTCTCCTGCTGAAGGCGGTCTTCAGAAGTGCCAACGATCCTCCTCTGCATCCACCAGTGCTACCTCCCCCGCTGCGTACATACAGTATTAGTATATTGAAAGATAATAAAATCCTTGTTTGAAATTCACTTCAGTATGTCATTTTTGTATAATGGTTACTATTCTGTAGTGTCTTGTCGCATGACAATATCTCAATATGGCCACCTAGAAGCGTGTGGAAACCCCTCCGACCACCCATCAAATGAATGTGTGAAAAAATTATGTTTTGAATCATGGAGGAAGGCTTTATAGTCACCAAAATGCTTCAGTAATGTTTCCAGTGTCACAGAAGTGAGTAAAAGCATTTGGCACAATTTGGCCATTTGGAGACGTTTTGGAGAGGTTCGTGGACGCCAGTGACACCACAAACTAAAAACTCCAGAACTCCCATAAGGTTAGGCCTAGAAGTCTAAAATTTCATCCAGGTGTAGTTGACAAGATGTAGAAGGTATGTGGTATATTGCCATATGCCTTACATGAAGCACATCTGAGTTATTGTTGTTCAAAAATGACTTATTTTTTTCAAAGAAAAAATGTTTTAGAGCCATGTTTGAACTGATGTCATTTAGGTTGTGTGTATGGTACATGCTAGGTAAGCACATTTCCAGAAACTAGAGGTTTTCAGCTTTCAAGTGAAGTATCATACATCCATCTGGGACTTGTAGTTGTGTTATAAGCTTTTCCATTTGGGTATGCTAAATAGGCGAAAATTACCAACAAAGGTGGGTGCGAAGGGGTTAAAAATGTCTGTGATGAACATAGTCATACATGTGTGAATATTGTAATGACTTTTTTTTTTTTTTTCTTCACGTTTTTAGGTTTGAGGTACTTCTCTGCGGAGGAGTACTTCCCCCGTACGTGCTTGGATCTGTGGAGCAGAGACGGCGTAAGTAGAGTATCTGTGTGATAGAAAAGGTCTAATTTGCTATAATTTCTTGTGTGTCGATATGAAACAGTCGACACGAGCTACCTTTGAAGTTAAACTGTCTGTAAATGGATTTGTATTGTCATGTCTGCAGGTTCACCTGAGTGACCGTGAGGGGATGGGGATCCTCACCCAGCTGCTGTGGGCCTCCACGGAGCAGTTCCTCGAGACACCACCACTACCTCCCCCTCCCCCGGTGTCTCCTACTCCTTCACAGCCACTTAGGAAGGTTTCTCCTAAGCTGGTTGTGAAGGGAGAGGTGCATGCTCCTCTGTCTCCTGACCCCTTCCAGTGGAAGGTTGTTGGTCAGAGCAGCAAGGTTAGTAGTTTTTTTTTTTTTTTTTTTTTTTTTTTTTTTTTTAAATTATTAATATATTGTGTCTTTTACATGTGTTTGTGTACATTTTGGTTTACGGGTTCAGTCATAACTAAAAAGCACCTATTTAATCAAATATGTGATGTGCTTTCCCAGCCGCAGGTTCCTGGTCCGGCCAGCGTGGCTCAGCAGCAGGTGACTTATTTTTCTTTTTTCACAACAAGTTAACTGGTTAGTATTAAAACTTTGTGTATTTGACCTGACAAATATTCATTTGTCTTTGTGGTGTTTCTTCTTCCACAGGAGAAGGAGTCCTTCCTTCCACTGAACCCACGGTGGTTCAGTAGCACGACCCTTTGTGCTATGGAGGAAGTGTCTCCTTCTCAGCTGTCTGACGTGGTGGACGTCCCATCTCTTCCAGCGCGCAAGAAGGTAAATTGTGTGACATCGCTTCTCAGCTGTATTATAAAGTTTCTCCTTGTTCCCTACAGTTACTGGTTCTGTGTTTTATTTGACGGTGCAGGTGGCCTCCCCAACGGCAGCCAGGCGTCATAGGACCACGGAGAGACGCCCTCCTGCCACCAGTCTCCTGTGAACAACGTATGGTACACAACTGACGTACATAGTCAATGTTTACAGTTAAAACAGCGTCTTCATGGAGACATAACTACATTGTCCACTCTGTCTGAATTTTAATATATTTGTTCTCATCTGTCAACAGCAGGTTGGATCCCCTCCAGCCAGGCTGTCACGGAGACTGGAGGACGACGGCCCCTCCAGCCCGGTTCCTCAGTCCAGGACCACGGATGGAACACCCCCTCGCACCCAAACTTCAGTGACCAACGTATGTTACTCTCTGACACAAGACACAGTCTCACTCAGAACACACAGTGTGTTCACTGAGATGCGTGAAGTTTAACATATTTGTTCTCATGTGTCAGCAGCTGATTGGATCCCCTCCAGTCAGGTTGTCCTGTAGTTTGGGTGATCCGGCGACCCCCTGCTGTTGACCGGTTGCGAAGGTCAAGATTATTCCTATTGAATAAAGTTCATAATGTCGTTAAAGTCTTCATTTATTATTATTTGTTCTCAGGTGGCCAGGATGAAGACCCCTTCACCGGCTGGACCATCCCAGACCATTAAAGCTGCCTGTCACTCTCCTTGCCCAGTTAAGTTATTTACTCCACAACAGACACACACAGAACGTTTACTGTAAAATGCTGTAACTACATGAAACTGGTTCATTTAACATCTCTGCTACTATTATCTTTCGCTGCAGTTCACAAATGTCAGTGAGTAATTGAAATAAATTTGGAAAACTTTTCTTGTATCAACTTGCTGCATTGTGTTACCTCATGTCTAGATATTAACTGGTGTTATTACTTATCACAGACCGTCGGGACACCAGTTCCCTCATCGTCCTGCTGGCCCTGGATTATTGATGACGGACTTGCCACCTCTCATTCCCCTTCTAAAGAGGTAATGATATTTACATTTGGGTTTATTGTGGGCTTAATAAAATGTTTGTTAGAGGTAAAGTGTGGTTTACTTTGAACTGAAATGCAAAAGGAAGGAAATGAAGGAGGGACTTAATTACTATTAATGTTTTCATGTGACACACGTACAATGGATGTATCAGAGTTAAAGGTCCTTTTAAAGCCTCCTTCAAACTTTGGTCAAGATTACAAGGGGTGACAAAGGTTTATGATGGTCTCAAAACATTTAAATTTGAAATATGGAATAATCTGTGTTAGTAATGTGTTCAAGTCAAGTATGATAATACTTAAGGTCGTTTAAGCATAATCATTTGTGTATATGTAAGATTATCTATATGGTAAATTGATCAGGAAAATTTGGTGGAAATGATATTGTATAATCAGTTAGTTTAAAGCTGCAGTAGGTAAAATGTTTTTAGTCACATTTGCTTAAACTGTCACCCTGCTATGACTGTAGTATATGTAAAAGTTCATTACTACCACTAATAATGTTAACTAGGCTTATGATGATGCTAATAAGTAATCCTTTATGATAATAATTTCTTATTTCAGGTGCCGCTTAGTGCTAGTATTAGGGCTAGTCATAGTCAGAGTGACATGAGGTACAGGAAGTTCTCCAGGAACCAACAGTGTACCTGCATGTCCCTGACTTTTCTGGCTTATCTGAACGAGGTCTGTCAGTTTAACACTGCTGTCCTTGATCGAGTGCTGGCAAAGGGAGATTCACTTTTTGTAGGTTTAAAACAACAGCTGATCCAGGAAAAAAGATTCCGCAGTGACCATCTCGCTGTGGAAGAACTGCCCAAACAAGTCCTGACTGACAGATATGTGTAACGTCCACATGCCTGAAATCAGGTGTGGACTTGTGGAAGCCAGGCTTGGTATCTGCCCCTTGCCACACAGTTAGTGTCTGTCAGGTGACGTTAGTCTGGCTTTAGTCATAAGTCCAGAGTGTATTGCAGTTTTCCGTGACCACTCAGGCAGGTATGGTGTGTTTGATTCACACTCAAGAAGTGTGATGGGCTTACCTCACCCCCACGGAACTGCAATTATGAAGACCTTCTCAAAAATCAGTGACTTGGCTGAACACCTGCACAAACTCTTTGCAAATCGCGGCCCTTCTGCCAGTTACGAGTTTGTGCTGGTGTCATTCGAAGCCATTGGTTCAAGAGAATGCCCTCAGGTGTCTCTGGCACACAGCGTATCCATGACAGCTCTCCCGCCAGCAGCAGAGTGCGTCCTCAAGACGGCTCCTGCACCGCCAGCAGCAGAGTGCGTCCTCAAGACGGCTCCTGCCCCGCCAGCAGCAGAGTGCGTCCTCAAGACGGCTCCTGCCCCGCCAGCAGCAGAGTGCGTCCTCAAGACGGCTCCTGCCCCGCCAGCAGCAGAGTGCGTCCTCAAGACGGCTCCTGCCCCGCCAGCAGCAGAGTGCGTCCTCAAGACGGCTCCTGCCCCGCCAGCAGCAGAGTGCGTCCTCAAGACGGCTCCTGCCCCGCCAGCAGCAGAGTGCGTCCTCAAGACGGCTCCTGCCCCGCCAGCAGCAGAGTGCGTCCTCAAGACGGCTCCTGCCCCGCCAGCAGCAAAACATTTCACAAAGTTGCCAAAGCAACAGTGACAAAGAGCGATGCGTCAAGCCAGCAAAAAACACACATTACTGTCTGGTGAAGAAAAAAGAAAAAAAATTGAATATGAAAGGAAAAAGTACAGCAGCTGTCTAGAATTTAGAAGAAAGAAACTCCAAGCACAAAGAATAAGATATGCCCAAGACAGTCTCCATCAGAATCAGCGATTACTTTCCTTCAAATGTTACTATGAAAATGTTCAAGATAACAAGAAGGAAGAACTCGTCAGAAGAGGGAACAGGGAAAATGCTACTTTCAAGAGACAAGGGAAGACTTGCATCACAAAGAGATACAGGGAAGGATGCCACGATCCGCACCACTCAAAAGGAGCGCATTCGAGGTAGATACCAGTCAGATACAGTGTTTCAGAGCACACACAGATACAACAGGGATCAAAGCTATAGCCAAAAGAAAAAGCAAGATTTCAATCTCAGATATCACAGCGATCTGGAATTTAGACCAGCGGAGAGGAACCAAATTGGCCACAAATGCTGCCTTTAGCACATTTTACAAGATGCAGAGAGCACTTAGAATCAGGAGAAAATACAGAAAAATTGTGCCCCACCACCCCCAGCCCCTGATTGATCCGGTGATGGAAGCAGCCATAGCTGTCTTTCGTGAGTCCATTAGACATGGACCCACATACATTTGTACCGTTTGTAACAGAACCATGTTTCCTAATCAGGTCAAAGAATGCAAAAGACAAAAATATTGTAAACACACAAAAGTCGCAGCAGCATGCTTGACAGGAAACTATGTTCACTTTTGTGACAGTGACTGCTCTACCCCTTGCTCTGTGCCACAAGAAAGACTGCATGAGTGGATATGCTACAACTGTGACAGCCACCTTAGAGGATGCATACCACCCATGGCAGTGGTAAACAATTTGGAGTTGGCGCCCATCCCCCCAGAATTGGCTGCACTTAATGTGCTTGAGAGGCAGCTGATTGCAAAAATCTTGCCATTTGCAAAAATTGTTGCTCTGCCAAAAGGCCAACAGAGAGCAGTCCACGGAGCTGTTGTTTGCGTTGCATCAGAGGTGGAAGTGACGAATAAACACCACGGATCGGGAGCACTTCTTGAGGCATAAGCTAAGGGTATGGGCTACAGCCTCTTGAGTGCTGACCTCTCTGTGTTTAGAGTAGGCCTGCATAATTTGTTTCATTTCGTAGCACTTGTTAACATCATGTCTTAACATTTTTGATGATGTTCTTAAGGAATTCCGTCATCTCGTGCTCCGATTTCGCTACATATGACATCATGTACATGATGATATAGATACAAGGAAGATGCCACAGCAACACGTTGGAGACAGATACAAGGAAGATGCCACAGCAACACATTGGAGACAGATACAAGGAAGATGCCCCGTTCTGCACCAGAAAGTAGAAACACATTTGAGATAAATACAAGGAGGATACCACAGCAACACATTGGAGACAGATACAAGGAAGATGCCACAGCAACACATTGGAGACAGATACAAGGAAGATGCCCCGTTCTGCACCAGAAAGTAGAAACACATTTGAGATAGATACAAGGAGGATGCCACGTTCTGCACCAGGCAGTAGAAACGCATTCGAGATAGATACAAGGAAGATGCCACAGAAACACATTCGAGATAGATACAAGGAAGATGCCACGCTCTGCACCAGACAGTAGAAACACATTCGAGATAGATACAAGGAAGATGCCATGTTCCGCACCAGACAGTAGAAACATTCGAGATAGATACAAGGAAGATGCCACAGAAACGCATTCGAGATAGATACAAGGAAGATGCCACAGAAACACATTCGAGATAGATTCAAGGAAGATGCCACAGAAACACATTCGAGTTAGATTCAAGGAAGATGCCACAGAAACACATTTGAGATAGATACAAGGAGGATGCCACGTTCCGCACCAGACAGTAGAAACACATTTGAGGAAGATATAAGGAGGATGCCACGTTCCGCACCAGACAGTAGAAACTCATTCGAGATAGGTACAAGGAAGATGCCACAGAAACACATTCGAGATAGGTACAAGGAAGATGCCACAGAAACACATTCGAGATAGATACAAGGAAGATGCCACGCTCTGCACCAGACAGTAGAAACACATTCGAGATAGATACAAGGAAGATGCCATGTTCCGCACCAGACAGTAGAAACATTCGAGATAGATACAAGGAAGATGCCACAGAAACACATTCGAGATAGATACAAGGAAGATGCCACAGAAACACATTCGAGATAGATACAAGGAAGATGCCACAGAAACACATTCGAGATAGGTACAATGAAGAAGCCACGTTCCGCACCAGACAGTAGAAACACATTCGAGATAGATACAAGGAGGATGCCACGTTCCGCACCAGGCATTAGAAACAGCTTGGAGATAGATACAAGGAGGATGCCACAGGAACACATTCGAGATAGATACAAGGAGGATGCCACGTTCCGCACCAGACAGTAGAAACACATTCGAGATAGATACAAGGAAGATGCCATGTTCCACACCAGACAGTAGAAACACATTCGAGATAGATACAAGGAGGATGCCACGTTCCGCACCAGACAGTAGAAACACATTCGAGATAGATACAAGGAGGATGCCACGTTCCGCCCCAGGCAGTAGAAACAGCTTGGAGATAGATACAAGGAGGATGCCACAGGAACACATTCGAGATAGATACAAGGACGATGTCACGTTCCTCACCAGACAGTAGAAACACATTCGAGATAGATACAAGGAGGATGCCACGTTCCGCACCAGGCAGTAGAAACAGCTTGGAGATAGATACAAGGAGGATGCCACAGGAACACATTCGAGATAGATACAAGGAGGATGCCACGTTCCGCACCAGACAGTAGAAACACATTCGAGATAGATACAAGGAAGATGCCACAGAAATACTGTCGAAATAGATACAAGGAGGATGCCACAACAACACATTCGAGATAGATACAAGGAGGATGCCACGTTCTGCACCAGGCAGTAGAAACACATTCGAGATAGATACAAGGAAGATGCCACAGAAACGCATTTGAGATAGATACAAGGAAGATGCCACAGAAACGCATTCGAGATAGATACAAGGAAGATGCCACAGAAACACTGTCGAAATAGATACAAGGAGGATGCCACAACAACACATTCGAGATAGATACAAGGAGGATGCCACGTTCTGCACCAGGCAGTAGAAACACATTCGAGATAGATACAAGGAAGATGCCACAGAAACGCATTTGAGATAGATACAAGGAAGATGCCACAGAAACGCATTCGAGATAGATACAAGGAAGATGCCACAGAAACACATTCGAGATAGATACAAGGAAGATGCCACAGAAACACATTCGAGATCGATTCAAGGAAGATGCCACAGAAACACATTTGAGATAGATACAAGGAGGATGCCACGTTCCACACCAGACAGTAGAAACACATTCGAGATAGATACAAGGAGGATGCCACGTTCCGCACCAGACAGTAGAAACACATTCGAGATAGATACAAGGAGGATGCCACGTTCCGCCCCAGGCAGTAGAAACAGCTTGGAGATAGATACAAGGAGGATGCCACAGGAACACATTCGAGATAGATACAAGGACGATGTCACGTTCCTCACCAGACAGTAGAAACACATTCGAGATAGATACAAGGAGGATGCCACGTTCCGCACCAGGCAGTAGAAACAGCTTGGAGATAGATACAAGGAGGATGCCACAGGAACACATTCGAGATAGATACAAGGAGGATGCCACGTTCCGCACCAGACAGTAGAAACACATTCGAGATAGATACAAGGAAGATGCCATGTTCCACACCAGACAGTAGAAACACATTCGAGATAGATACAAGGAGGATGCCACGTTCCGCACCAGACAGTAGAAACACATTCGAGATAGATACAAGGAGGATGCCACGTTCCGCCCCAGGCAGTAGAAACAGCTTGGAGATAGATACAAGGAGGATGCCACAGGAACACATTCGAGATAGATACAAGGACGATGTCACGTTCCTCACCAGACAGTAGAAACACATTCGAGATAGATACAAGGAGGATGCCACGTTCCGCACCAGGCAGTAGAAACAGCTTGGAGATAGATACAAGGAGGATGCCACAGGAACACATTCGAGATAGATACAAGGAGGATGCCACGTTCCGCACCAGACAGTAGAAACACATTCGAGATAGATACAAGGAAGATGCCATGTTCCACACCAGACAGTAGAAACACATTCGAGATAGATACAAGGAAGATGCCACAGAAATACTGTCGAAATAGATACAAGGAGGATGCCACAACAACACATTTGAGATAGATACAAGGAGGATGCCACAGCAACACATTCGAGATAGATACAAGGAGGATGCCACGTTCTGCACCAGGCAGTAGAAACACATTCGAGATAGATACAAGGAAGATGCCACAGAAACGCATTTGAGATAGATACAAGGAAGATGCCACAGAAACGCATTCGAGATAGATACAAGGAAGATGCCACAGAAACACATTCGAGATAGATACAAGGAAGATGCCACAGAAACACATTCGAGATCGATTCAAGGAAGATGCCACAGAAACACATTTGAGATAGATACAAGGAGGATGCCACGTTCCGCACCAGACAGTAGAAACACGTTCGAGGAAGATACAAGGAGGATGCCACGTTCCGCACCAGACAGTAGAAACACATTCGAGAAAGATACAAGGAGGATGCCACAGCAACACATTCGAGATAGATACAAGGAGGATGCCACGTTCTGCACCAGGCAGTAGAAACACATTCGAGATAGATACAAGGAAGATGCCACAGAAACGCATTTGAGATAGATACAAGGAAGATGCCACAGAAACGCATTCGATATAGATACAAGGAAGATGCCACAGAAACACATTCGAGATAGAGACAAGGAAGATGCCACAGAAACACATTCGAGATAGATTCAAGGAAGATGCCACAGAAACACATTTGAGATAGATACAAGGAGGATGCCACGTTCCGCACCAGACAGTAGAAACACATTCGAGAAAGATACAAGGAGGATGCCACGTTCCGCCCCAGGCAGTAGAAACAGCTTGGAGATAGATACAAGGAGGATGCCACAGGAACACATTCGAGATAGATACAAGGACGATGTCACTTTCCGCACCAGACAGTAGAAACACATTCGAGATAGATACAAGGAGGATGCCACGTTCCGCACCAGGCAGTAGAAACAGCTTGGAGATAGATACAAGGAGGATGCCACAGGAACACATTCGAGATAGATACAAGGAAGATGCCACAGAAACGCATTCGAGATAGATACAAGGAAGAGGCCACAGAAACACATTCGAGATAGATACAAGGAAGATGCCACAGAAACACTTTTGAGACAGATTCAAGGAAGATGCCACAGAAACACATTTGAGATAGATACAAGGAGGATGCCACGTTCCGCACCAGACAGTAGAAACACATTCGAGGAAGATACAAGGAGGATGCCACGTTCCGCACCAGACAGTAGAAACACATTCGAGAAAGATACAAGGAGGATGCCACGTTCCGCCCCAGGCAGTAGAAACAGCTTGGAGATAGATACAAGGAGGATGCCACAGGAACACATTCGAGATAGATACAAGGACGATGTCACGTTCCGCACCAAGGAGGATCCCACAGAAACACATTCGAGATAGATACAAGGAGGATGCCACAGAAACACATTCTAGATAGATACAAGGAAGATGCCACAGAAACACATTCGAGATAGGTACAAGGAAGATGCCACAGAAACACATTCGAGATAGATACAAGGAAGATGCTATGTTCCGCACCAGACAGTAGAAACACATTCGAGATAGATACAAGGAAGATGCCACAGAAACACATTCGAGATAGATACAAGGAAGATGCCACAGAAACACATTCGAGATCGATTCAAGGAAGATGCCACAGAAACACATTTGAGATAGATACAAGGAGGATGCCACGTTCCGCACCAGACAGTAGAAACACGTTCGAGGAAGATACAAGGAGGATGCCATGTTCCACACCAGACAGTAGAAACACATTCGAGATAGATACAAGGAGGATGCCACGTTCCGCACCAGACAGTAGAAACACATTCGAGATAGATACAAGGAGGATGCCACGTTCCGCCCCAGGCAGTAGAAACAGCTTGGAGATAGATACAAGGAGGATGCCACAGGAACACATTCGAGATAGATACAAGGACGATGTCACGTTCCTCACCAGACAGTAGAAACACATTCGAGATAGATACAAGGAGGATGCCACGTTCCGCACCAGGCAGTAGAAACAGCTTGGAGATAGATACAAGGAGGATGCCACAGGAACACATTCGAGATAGATACAAGGAGGATGCCACGTTCCGCACCAGACAGTAGAAACACATTCGAGATAGATACAAGGAAGATGCCATGTTCCACACCAGACAGTAGAAACACATTCGAGATAGATACAAGGAGGATGCCACGTTCCGCACCAGACAGTAGAAACACATTCGAGATAGATACAAGGAGGATGCCACGTTCCGCCCCAGGCAGTAGAAACAGCTTGGAGATAGATACAAGGAGGATGCCACAGGAACACATTCGAGATAGATACAAGGACGATGTCACGTTCCTCACCAGACAGTAGAAACACATTCGAGATAGATACAAGGAGGATGCCACGTTCCGCACCAGGCAGTAGAAACAGCTTGGAGATAGATACAAGGAGGATGCCACAGGAACACATTCGAGATAGATACAAGGAGGATGCCACGTTCCGCACCAGACAGTAGAAACACATTCGAGATAGATACAAGGAAGATGCCATGTTCCACACCAGACAGTAGAAACACATTCGAGATAGATACAAGGAAGATGCCACAGAAATACTGTCGAAATAGATACAAGGAGGATGCCACAACAACACATTTGAGATAGATACAAGGAGGATGCCACAGCAACACATTCGAGATAGATACAAGGAGGATGCCACGTTCTGCACCAGGCAGTAGAAACACATTCGAGATAGATACAAGGAAGATGCCACAGAAACGCATTTGAGATAGATACAAGGAAGATGCCACAGAAACGCATTCGAGATAGATACAAGGAAGATGCCACAGAAACACATTCGAGATAGATACAAGGAAGATGCCACAGAAACACATTCGAGATCGATTCAAGGAAGATGCCACAGAAACACATTTGAGATAGATACAAGGAGGATGCCACGTTCCGCACCAGACAGTAGAAACACGTTCGAGGAAGATACAAGGAGGATGCCACGTTCCGCACCAGACAGTAGAAACACATTCGAGAAAGATACAAGGAGGATGCCACAGCAACACATTCGAGATAGATACAAGGAGGATGCCACGTTCTGCACCAGGCAGTAGAAACACATTCGAGATAGATACAAGGAAGATGCCACAGAAACGCATTTGAGATAGATACAAGGAAGATGCCACAGAAACGCATTCGATATAGATACAAGGAAGATGCCACAGAAACACATTCGAGATAGAGACAAGGAAGATGCCACAGAAACACATTCGAGATAGATTCAAGGAAGATGCCACAGAAACACATTTGAGATAGATACAAGGAGGATGCCACGTTCCGCACCAGACAGTAGAAACACATTCGAGAAAGATACAAGGAGGATGCCACGTTCCGCCCCAGGCAGTAGAAACAGCTTGGAGATAGATACAAGGAGGATGCCACAGGAACACATTCGAGATAGATACAAGGACGATGTCACTTTCCGCACCAGACAGTAGAAACACATTCGAGATAGATACAAGGAGGATGCCACGTTCCGCACCAGGCAGTAGAAACAGCTTGGAGATAGATACAAGGAGGATGCCACAGGAACACATTCGAGATAGATACAAGGAAGATGCCACAGAAACGCATTCGAGATAGATACAAGGAAGAGGCCACAGAAACACATTCGAGATAGATACAAGGAAGATGCCACAGAAACACTTTTGAGACAGATTCAAGGAAGATGCCACAGAAACACATTTGAGATAGATACAAGGAGGATGCCACGTTCCGCACCAGACAGTAGAAACACATTCGAGGAAGATACAAGGAGGATGCCACGTTCCGCACCAGACAGTAGAAACACATTCGAGAAAGATACAAGGAGGATGCCACGTTCCGCCCCAGGCAGTAGAAACAGCTTGGAGATAGATACAAGGAGGATGCCACAGGAACACATTCGAGATAGATACAAGGACGATGTCACGTTCCGCACCAAGGAGGATCCCACAGAAACACATTCGAGATAGATACAAGGAGGATGCCACAGAAACACATTCTAGATAGATACAAGGAAGATGCCACAGAAACACATTCGAGATAGGTACAAGGAAGATGCCACAGAAACACATTCGAGATAGATACAAGGAAGATGCTATGTTCCGCACCAGACAGTAGAAACACATTCGAGATAGATACAAGGAAGATGCCACAGAAACATATTCGAGATAGATACAAGGAAGATGCCACAGAAACACATTCGAGATAGGTACAAGGAAGATGCCACAGAAACACATTCGAGATAGGTACAAGGAAGATGCCAGAGAAACACATTCGAGATAGGTACAAGGAAGATGCCACAGAAACACATTCGAGATAGGTACAAGGAAGATGCCACAGAAACACATTCGAGATAGATACAAGGAAGATGCTATGTTCCGCACCAGACAGTAGAAACACATTCGAGATAGATACAAGGAGGATCCCACAGAAACACATTCGAGATAGATACAAGGAGGATGCCACAGAAACACATTCGAGATAGATACAAGGAAGATGCCACAGAAACACATTCGAGATAGATACAAGGAAGATGCCACAGAAACACATTCGAGATAGATACAAGGAAGATGCCACAGACACACATTCGAGATAGATACAAGGAAGATGCCACAGAAACACATTCGAGATAGATCCAAGGAAGATGCCACAGAAACACATTCGAGATAGATCCAAGGAAGATGCCACAGAAACACATTCGAGATAGATACAAGGAGGGTGTCACGTTCCGCACCAGACAGTAGAAACACATTCGAGATAGATACAAGGAAGATTCCATGTTCTGCACCAGACAGTAGAAACACCTTCGAGATAGATACAAGGAGGATGCCACATTCCGCACCAGGCAGTAGAAACAGCTTCGAGATAGATACAAGGAGGATGCCACAGCAACACATTCGAGATAGATACAAGGAGGATGCCACGCTCCGCACCAGACAGTAGAAATACCTTCGAGATAGATACAAGGAGGATGCCACGTTCTGCACCAGGCAGTAGAAACACATTCGAGATAGATACAAGGAAGATGCCACAGAAATACTTTCGAAATAGATACAAGGAGGATGCCACAGCAACACATTCGAGATAGATACAAGGAGGATGCCATGTTCCGCACCAGGCAGTAGAAACACATTCGAGATAGATACAAGGAGGATGCCACAGCAGCACATTCGAGATAGATACAAGGAGGATGCCACGTTCTGCACCAGGCAGTAGAAACACATTCGAGATAGATACAAGGAAGATGCCACAGAAACGCATTTGAGATAGATACAAGGAAGATGCCACAGAAACGCATTCGCGATAGATACAAGGAAGATGCCACAGAAACACATTCGAGATAGATACAAGGAAGATGCCACAGAAACACATTCGAGATAGATTCAAGGAAGATGCCACAGAAACACATTTGAGATAGATACAAGGAGGATGCCACGTTCCGCACCAGACAGTAGAAACACATTCGAGGAAGATACAAGGAGGATGCCACGTTCCGCACCAGACAGTAGAAACACATTCGAGAAAGATACAAGGAGGATGCCACGTTCCGCCCCAGGCAGTAGAAACAGCTTGGAGATAGATACAAGTAGGATGCCACAGGAACACATTCGAGATAGATACAAGGACGATGTCACGTTCCGCACCAGACAGTAGAAACACATTCGAGATAGATACAAGGAGGATGCCACGTTCCGCACCAGGCAGTAGAAACAGCTTGGAGATAGATACAAGGAGGATGCCACAGGAACACATTCGAGATAGATACAAGGAGGATGCCACGTTCCGCACCAGACAGTAGAAACACATTCGAGATAGATACAAGGAAGATGCCATGTTCCGCACCAGACAGTAGAAACACATTCGAGATAGATACAAGGAAGATGCCACAGAAATACTTTCGAAATAGATACAAGGAGGATGCCACAGCAACACATTCGAGATAGATACAAGGAGGATGCCATGTTCCGCACCAGGCAGTAGAAACACATTCGAGATAGATACAAGGAGGATGCCACGTTCTGCACCAGACAGTAGAAACACCTTCGAGATAGATACAAGGAGGATGCCACGTTCCGTACCAGGCAGTAGAAACAGCTTCGAGATAGATACAAGGAGGATGCCACAGAAACGCATTTGAGATAGATACAAGGAAGATGCCACAGAAACGCATTCGAGATAGATACAAGGAAGAGGCCACAGAAACACATTCGAGATAGATACAAGGAAGATGCCACAGAAACACATTCGAGATAGATTCAAGGAAGATGCCACAGAAACACATTTGAGATAGATACAAGGAGGATGCCACGTTCCGCACCAGACAGTAGAAACACATTCGAGGAAGATACAAGGAGGATGCCACGTTCCGCACCAGACAGTAGAAACACATTCGAGATAGATACAAGGAGGATCCCACAGAAACATATTCGAGATAGATACAAGGAGGATGCCACACAAACACATTCGAGATAGATACATGGAAGATGCCACAGAAACACATTCGAGATAGATACAAGGAAGATGCCACAGAAACACATTCGAGATAGATACAAGGAAGATGCCACAGAAACACATTCGAGATAGATACAAGGAAGATGCCACAGAAACACATTCGAGATAGGTACAATGAAGATGCCACTTTCCGCACCAGACAGTAGAAACACATTCGAGATACATACAAGGAAGATGCCACAGAAACACATTCGAGATAGATACAAGGAGGATGCCACAGCAACACATTCGAGATAGATACAAGGAGGATGCCACAGCAACACATTTGAGATAGATACAGGGAGGATGCCACGCTCCGCACCAGACAGTAGAAATACCTTCGAGATAGATACAAGGAGGATGCCACGTTCTGCACCAGGCAGTAGAAACACATTCGAGATAGATACAAGGAAGATGCCACAGAAATACTTTCGAAATAGATACAAGGAGGATGCCACAGCAACACATTCGAGATAGATACAAGGAGGATGCCATGTTCCGCACCAGGCAGTAGAAACACATTCGAGATAGATACAAGGAGGATGCCACAGCAACACATTCGAGATAGATACAAGGAGGATGCCACGTTCTGCACCAGGCAGTAGAAACACATTCGAGATAGATACAAGGAAGATGCCACAGAAATACTTTCGAAATAGATACAAGGAGGATGCCACAGCAACACATTCGAGATAGATACAAGGAGGATGCCATGTTCCGCACCAGGCAGTAGAAACACATTCGAGATAGATACAAGGAGGATGCCACAGCAACACATTCGAGATAGATACAAGGAGGATGCCACGTTCTGCACCAGGCAGTAGAAACACATTCGAGATAGATACAAGGAAGATGCCACAGAAACGCATTTGAGATAGATACAAGGAAGATGCCACAGAAACGCATTCGCGATAGATACAAGGAAGATGCCACAGAAACACATTCGAGATAGATACAAGGAAGATGCCACAGAAACACATTCGAGATAGATTCAAGGAAGATGCCACAGAAACACATTTGAGATAGATACAAGGAGGATGCCACGTTCCGCACCAGACAGTAGAAACACATTCGAGGAAGATACAAGGAGGATGCCACGTTCCGCACAAGACAGTAGAAACACATTCGAGAAAGATACAAGGAGGATGCCACGTTCCGCCCCAGGCAGTAGAAACAGCTTGGAGATAGATACAAGTAGGATGCCACAGGAACACATTCGAGATAGATACAAGGACGATGTCACGTTCCGCACCAGACAGTAGAAACACATTCGAGATAGATACAAGGAGGATGCCACGTTCCGCACCAGGCAGTAGAAACAGCTTGGAGATAGATACAAGGAGGATGCCACAGGAACACATTCGAGATAGATACAAGGAGGATGCCACGTTCCGCACCAGACAGTAGAAACACATTCGAGATAGATACAAGGAAGATGCCATGTTCCGCACCAGACAGTAGAAACACATTCGAGATAGATACAAGGAAGATGCCACAGAAATACTTTCGAAATAGATACAAGGAGGATGCCACAGCAACACATTCGAGATAGATACAAGGAGGATGCCATGTTCCGCACCAGGCAGTAGAAACACATTCGAGATAGATACAAGGAGGATGCCACGTTCTGCACCAGACAGTAGAAACACCTTCGAGATAGATACAAGGAGGATGCCACGTTCCGCACCAGGCAGTAGAAACAGCTTCGAGATAGATACAAGGAGGATGCCACAGAAACGCATTTGAGATAGATACAAGGAAGAGGCCACAGAAACACATTCGAGATAGATATAAGGAAGATGCCACAGAAACACATTCGAGATAGATTCAAGGAAGATGCCACAGAAACACATTTGAGATAGATACAAGGAGGATGCCACGTTCCGCACCAGACAGTAGAAACACATTCGAGGAAGATACAAGGAGGATGCCACGTTCCGCACCAGACAGTAGAAACACATTCGAGATAGATACAAGGAGGATCCCACAGAAACATATTCGAGATAGATACAAGGAGGATGCCACACAAACACATTCGAGATAGATACATGGAAGATGCCACAGAAACACATTCGAGATAGATACAAGGAAGATGCCACAGAAACACATTCGAGATAGATACAAGGAAGATGCCACAGAAACACATTCGAGATAGATACAAGGAAGATGCCACAGAAACACATTCGAGATAGGTACAATGAAGATGCCACTTTCCGCACCAGACAGTAGAAACACATTCGAGATACATACAAGGAAGATGCCACAGAAACACATTCGAGATAGATACAAGGAGGATGCCACAGCAACACATTCGAGATAGATACAAGGAGGATGCCACAGCAACACATTTGAGATAGATACAGGGAGGATGCCACGCTCCGCACCAGACAGTAGAAACACCTTCGAGATAGATACAAGGAGGATGCCACAGAAACGCGTTTGAGATAGATACAAGGAAGATGCCACAGAAACACATTCGAGATAGATACAAGGAAGATGCCACAGAAACACATTCGAGATAGGTACAAGGAAGATGCCACAGAAACACATTCGAGATAGATACAAGGAGGATGCCACGTTCCGCACCAGACAGTAGAAACACATTCGAGATAGATACAAGGAAGATGCCACAGAAACGCATTTGAGATAGATACAAGGAAGATGCCACAGAAACGCATTTGAGATAGATACAAGGAAGATGCCACAGAAACGCATTCGAGATAGATATAAGGAAGATGCCACAGAAACACATTTGAGATAGATACAAGGAAGATGCCACAGAAACACATTCGAGATAGATTCAAGGAAGATGCCACAGAAACACATTTGAGATAGATACAAGGAGGATGCCACGTTCCGCACCAGACAGTAGAAAGACATTCGAGGAAGATACAAGGAGGATGCCACGTTCCGCACTAGACAGTAGAAACACATTCGAGAAAGATACAAGGAGGATGCCACGTTCCGCCCCAGGCAGTAGAAACAGCTTGGATATAGATACAAGGAGGATGCCACAGGAACACATTCGAGATAGATACAAGGACGATGTCACGTTCCGCACCAGACAGTAGAAACACATTCGAGATAGATACAAGGAAGATGCCATGTTCCGCACCAGACAGTAGAAACACATTCGAGATAGATACAAGGAAGATGCCACAGAAATACTTTCGAAATAGATACAAGGAGGATGCCACAGCAACACATTCGAGATAGATACAAGGAGGATGCCATGTTCCGCACCAGGCAGTAGAAACACATTCGAGATAGATACAAGGAGGATGCCACAGCAACACATTCGAGATAGATACAAGGAGGATGCCACGTTCTGCACCAGGCAGTAGAAACACATTCGAGATAGATACAAGGAAGATGCCACAGAAACGCATTTGAGATAGATACAAGGAAGATGCCACAGAAACACATTCGAGATAGATACAAGGAAGATGCCACAGAAACACATTCGAGATAGATACAAGGAAGATGCCACAGAAACACATTTGAGATAGATACAAGGAGGATTCCACGTTCCGCACCAGACAGTAGAAACACATTCGAGGAAGATACAAGGAGGATGCCACGTTCCGCACCAGACAGTAGAAACACATTCGAGAAAGATACAAGGAGGATGCCACGTTCTGCCCCAGGCAGTAGAAACAGCTTGGAGATAGATACAAGGAGGATGCCACAGGAACACATTCGAGATAGATACAAGGACGATGTCACGTTCCGCACCAGACAGTAGAAACACATTCGAGATAGATACAAGGAGGATGCCACGTTCCGCACCAGGCAGTAGAAACAGCTTGCAGATAGATACAAGGAGGATGCCACAGGAACACATTCGAGATAGATACAAGGAGGATGCCACGTTCCGCACCAGACAGTAGAAACACCTTCGAGATAGATACAAGGAGGATGCCACAGAAACGCGTTTGAGATAGATACAAGGAAGATGCCACAGAAACACATTCGAGATAGATACAAGGAAGATGCCACAGAAACACATTCGAGATAGGTACAAGGAAGATGCCAAAGAAACACATTCGAGATAGATACAAGGAGGATGCCACGTTCCGCACCAGACAGTAGAAACACATTCGAGATAGGTACAAGGAAGATGCCACAGAAACACATTCGAGATAGATACAAGGAGGATGCCACGTTCCGCACCAGACAGTAGAAACACATTCGAGATAGATACAAGGAAGATGCCACAGAAACGCATTTGAGATAGATACAAGGAAGATGCCACAGAAACGCATTCGAGATAGATACAAGGAAGATGCCACAGAAACGCATTTGAGATAGATACAAGGAAGATGCCACAGAAACGCATTTGAGATAGATACAAGGAAGATGCCACAGAAACGCATTCGAGATAGATACAAGGAAGATGCCACAGAAACACATTCGAGATAGATACAAGGAAGATGCCACAGAAACACATTCGAGATAGATTCAAGGAAGATGCCACAGAAACATATTTGAGATAGATACAAGGAGGATGCCACGTTCCGCACCAGACAGTAGAAAGACATTCGAGGAAGATACAAGGAGGATGCCACGTTCCGCACCAGACAGTAGAAACACATTCGAGAAAGATACAAGGAGGATGCCACGTTCCGCCCCAGGCAGTAGAAACAGCTTGGATATAGATACAAGGAGGATGCCACAGGAACACATTCGAGATAGATACAAGGACGATGTCACGTTCCGCACCAGACAGTAGAAACACATTCGAGATAGATAAAAGGAAGATGCCATGTTCCGCACCAGACAGTAGAAACACATTCGAGATAGATACAAGGAAGATGCCACAGAAATACTTTCGAAATAGATACAAGGAGGATGCCACAGCAACACATTCGAGATAGATACAAGGAGGATGCCATGTTCCGCACCAGGCAGTAGAAACACATTCGAGATAGATACAAGGAGGATGCCACAGCAACACATTCGAGATAGATACAAGGAGGATGCCACGTTCTGCACCAGGCAGTAGAAACACATTCGAGATAGATACAAGGAAGATGCCACAGAAACGCATTTGAGATAGATACAAGGAAGATGCCACAGAAACACATTCGAGATAGATACAAGGAAGATGCCACAGAAACACATTCGAGATAGATACAAGGAAGATGCCACAGAAACACATTTGAGATAGATACAAGGAGGATTCCATGTTCCGCACCAGACAGTAGAAACACATTCGAGGAAGATACAAGGAGGATGCCACGTTCCGCACCAGACAGTGGAAACACATTCGAGAAAGATACAAGGAGGATGCCACGTTCCGCCCCAGGCAGTAGAAACAGCTTGGAGATAGATACAAGGAGGATGCCACTGGAACACATTCGAGATAGATACAAGGACGATGTCACGTTCCGCACCAGACAGTAGAAACACATTCGAGATAGATACAAGGAGGATGCCACGTTCCGCACCAGGCAGTAGAAACAGCTTGGAGATAGATACAAGGAGGATGCCACAGGAACACATTCGAGATAGATACAAGGAGGATGCCACGTTCCGCACCAGACAGTAGAAACACATTCGAGATAGATACAAGGAAGATGCCATGTTCCGCACCAGACAGTAGAAACACATTCGAGATAGATACAAAGAAGATGCCACAGAAATACTTTCGAAATAGATACAAGGAGGATGCCACAGCAACACATTCGAGATAGATACAAGGAGGATGCCATGTTCCGCACCAGGCAGTAGAAACACATTCGAGATAGATACAAGGAGGATGCCACGTTCTGCACCAGACAGTAGAAACACCTTCGAGATAGATACAAGGAGGATGCCACGTTCCGCACCAGGCAGTAGAAACAGCTTCGAGATAGATACAAGGAGGATGCCACAGAAACGCATTTGAGATAGATACAAGGAAGATGCCACAGAAACGCATTCGAGATAGATACAAGGAAGAGGCCACAGAAACACATTCGAGATAGATACAAGGAAGATGCCACAGAAACACATTCGAGATAGATTCAAGGAAGATGCCACAGAAACACATTTGAGATAGATACAAGGAGGATGCCACGTTCCGCACCAGACAGTAGAAACACATTCGAGGAAGATACAAGGAGGATGCCACGTTCCTCACCAGACAGTAGAAACACATTCGAGAAAGATACAAGGAGGATGCCACGTTCCGCCCCAGGCAGTAGAAACAGCTTGGAGATAGATACAAGGAGGATGCCACTGGAACACATTCGAGATAGATACAAGGACGATGTCACGTTCCGCACCAGACAGTAGAAACACATTCGAGATAGATACAAGGAGGATGCCACGTTCCGCACCAGGCAGTAGAAACAGCTTGGAGATAGATACAAGGAGGATGCCACAGGAACACATTCGAGATAGATACAAGGAGGATGCCACGTTCCGCACCAGACAGTAGAAACAGATTCGAGATAGATACAAGGAAGATGCCATGTTCCGCACCAGACAGTAGAAACACATTCGAGATAGATACAAGGAAGATGCCACAGAAATACTTTCGAAATAGATACAAGGAGGATGCCACAGCAACACATTCGAGATAGATACAAGGAGGATGCCACGTTCCGCACCAGACAGTAGAAACACCTTCGAGATAGATACAAGGAGGATGCCACAGAAACGCGTTTGAGATAGATACAAGGAAGATGCCACAGAAACACATTCGAGATAGGTACAAGGAAGATGCCACAGAAACACATCCGAGATAGATACAAGGAAGATGCTATGTTCCGCACCAGACAGTAGAAACACATTCGAGATAGATACAAGGAAGATGCCACAGAAACATATTCGAGATAGATACAAGGAAGATGCCACAGAAACACATTTGAGATAGATACAAGGAAGATGCCACATAAACACATTCAAGATAGATTCAAAGAAGATGCCACAGAAACACATTCGAGATAGATTCAAGGAAGATGCCACAGAAACACATTTGAGATAGATACAAGGAGGATGCCACGTTCCGCACCACACAGTAGAAACACATTCGAGGAAGATACAAGGAGGATGCCACGTTCCACACCAGACAGTAGAAACACATTTGAGATAGATACAAGGAGGATGCCACGTTCTGCACCAGACAGTAGAAACACCTTCGAGATAGATACAAGGAGGATGCCACAGAAGCGCATTTGAGATAGATACAAGGAAGATGCCACAGAAACGCATTCGAGATAGATACAAGGAAGAGGCCACAGAAACACATTCGAGATAGATACAAGGAAGATGCCACAGAAACACATTCGAGATAGATTCAAGGAAGATGCCACAGAAACACATTTGAGATAGATACAAGGAGGATGCCACGTTCCGCACCAGACAGTAGAAACACATTCGAGGAAGATACAAGGAGGATGCCACGTTCCTCACCAGACAGTAGAAACACATTCGAGAAAGATACAAGGAGGATGCCACGTTCCGCCCCAGGCAGTAGAAACAGCTTGGAGATAGATACAAGGAGGATGCCACAGGAACACATTCGAGATAGATACAAGGACGATGTCACGTTCCGCACCAAGGAGGATCCCACAGAAACACATTCGAGATAGATACAAGGAGGATGCCACAGAAACACATTCGAGATAGATACAAGGAAGATGCCACAGAAACACATTCGAGATAGGTACAAGGAAGATGACACAGAAACACATCCGAGATAGATACAAGGAAGATGCTATGTTCCGCACCAGACAGTAGAAACACATTCGAGATAGATACAAGGAAGATGCCACAGAAACATATTCGAGATAGATACAAGGAAGATGCCACAGAAACACATTTGAGATAGATACAAGGAAGATGCCACATAAACACATTCAAGATAGATTCAAAGAAGATGCCACAGAAACACATTCGAGATAGATTCAAGGAAGATGCCACAGAAACACATTTGAGATAGATACAAGGAGGATGCCACGTTCCGCACCACACAGTAGAAACACATTCGAGGAAGATACAAGGAGGATGCCACGTTCCACACCAGACAGTAGAAACACATTTGAGATAGATACAAGGAGGATGCCACGTTCTGCACCAGACAGTAGAAACACCTTCGAGATAGATACAAGGAGGATGCCACAGAAACGCATTTGAGATAGATACAAGGAAGATGCCACAGAAACGCATTCGAGATAGATACAAGGAAGAGGCCACAGAAACACATTCGAGATAGATACAAGGAAGATGCCACAGAAACACATTCGAGATAGATTCAAGGAAGATGCCACAGAAACACATTTGAGATAGATACAAGGAGGATGCCACGTTCCGCACCAGACAGTAGAAACACATTTTAGGAAGATACAAGGAGGATGCCACGTTCCTCACCAGACAGTAGAAACACATTCGAGAAAGATACAAGGAGGATGCCACGTTCCGCCCCAGGCAGTAGAAACAGCTTGGAGATAGATACAAGGAGGATGCCACAGGAACACATTCGAGATAGATACAAGGACGATGTCACGTTCCGCACCAAGGAGGATCCCACAGAAACACATTCGAGATAGATACAAGGAGGATGCCACAGAAACACATTCGAGATAGATACAAGGAAGATGCCACAGAAACACATTCGAGATAGGTACAAGGAAGATGCCACAGAAACACATCCGAGATAGATACAAGGAAGATGCTATGTTCCGCACCAGACAGTAGAAACACATTCGAGATAGATACAAGGAAGATGCCACAGAAACATATTCGAGATAGATACAAGGAAGATGCCACAGAAACACATTTGAGATAGATACAAGGAAGATGCCACATAAACACATTCAAGATAGATTCAAAGAAGATGCCACAGAAACACATTCGAGATAGATTCAAGGAAGATGCCACAGAAACACATTTGAGATAGATACAAGGAGGATGCCACGTTCCGCACCACACAGTAGAAACACATTCGAGGAAGATACAAGGAGGATGCCACGTTCCACACCAGACAGTAGAAACACATTTGAGATAGATACAAGGAGGATGCCACGTTCCGCACCAGACAGTAGAAACACATTCGAGATAGATACAAGGAGGATGCCATGTTCTGCACCAGACAGTAGAAACACCTTCGAGATAGATACAAGGAGGATGCCACAGCAACACATTCGAGATAGATACAAGGAGGATCCCACAGAAACACATTCAAGATAGATAGAAGGAGGATGCCATGTTCCGCACCAGACAGTAGAAAAACATTCGAGATAGATACAAGGAGGATGCCACGTTCTGCACCAGACAGTAGAAACACCTTCGAGATAGATAGAAGGAGGATGCCACATTCCGTACCAGGCAGTAGAAACAGCTTCGAGATAGATACAAGGAGGATGCCACAGCAACACATTCGAGATAGATACAAGGAGGATGCCACAGCAACACATTCGAGATAGATACAAGGAGGATGCCACAGAAACATATTCGAGATAGATACAAGGAAGATGCCACAGAAACACATTCGAGATAGATACAAGGAAGATGCCACAGAAACACATTCGAGATAGATACAAGGAAGATGCCACAGAAACACATTCGAGATAGATACAAGGAAGATGCCACAGAAACACATTCGACATAGGTACAAGGTAGATGCCACAGAAACACATTCAAGATAGATACAAGGAAGATGCCACAGAAACACATTCGAGATAGATCCAAGGAGGATGCCACGTTCCGCACCAGACAGTAGAAACACATTCGAGATAGATACAAGGAAGATGCCACAGAAACACATTCGAGATAGATACAAGGAGGATGCCACAGCAACACATTCGAGATAGATACAAGGAGGATGCCACAGCAACACATTCGAGATAGATACAAGGAGGATGCCACGTTCTGCACCAGGCAGTAGAAACAGCTTCGAGATAGATACAAGGAAGATGCCACAGACACACATTCGAGATAGATACAAGGAAGATGCCACAGAAACACATTCGAGATAGATCCAAGGAAGATGCCACAGAAACACATTCGAGATAGATACAAGGAAGATGCCACAGAAACACATTCGAGATAGATTCAAGGAAGATGCCACAGAAACACATTTGAGATAGATACAAGGAGGATGCCACGTTCCGCACCAGACAGTAGAAACACATTCGAGATAGATACAAGGAGGATGCCACAGGAACACATTCGAGATAGATACAAGGACGATGTCACGTTCCGCACCAGACAGTAGAAACACATTCGAGATAGATACAAGGAGGATGCCACGTTCCGCACCAGGCAGTAGAAACAGCTTGGAGATAGATACAAGGAGGATGCCACAGGAACACATTCGAGATAGATACAAGGAGGATGCCACGTTCCGCAACAGACAGTAGAAACACATTCGAGATAGATACAAGGAAGATGCCATGTTCTGCACCAGACAGTAGAAACACATTCGAGATAGATACAAGGAAGATGCCACAGAAACACATTCGAGATAGATACAAGGAGGATCCCACAGAAACACATTCAAGATAGATACAAGGAGAATGCCATATTCCGCACCAGACATTAGAAACACAGGTGAGATAGATACAAGGAGGATGCCACTTTCTGCACCAGACAGGAGAAACACAGGTGAGATAGATACAAGGAGGATGCCACGTTCTGCACCAGACAGTAGAAACACTTTCGAGATAGATACAAGGAGGATGCCACGTTCCGCACCAGGCAGTAGAAACAGCTTCGGGATAGATACAAGGAGGATCCCACAGAACCACATTCGAGATAGATACAAGGAGGATCCCACAGAAACATATTCGAGATAGATACAAGGAGGATGCCACAGAAACACATTCGAGATAGATACATGGAAGATGCCACAGAAACACATTCGAGATAGATACAAGGAAGATGCCACAGAAACACATTCGAGATAGATACAAGGAAGATGCCACAGAAACACATTCGAGATAGATACAAGGAAGATGCCACAGAAACATATTCGAGATAGGTACAATGAAGATGCCACGTTCCGCACCAGACAGTAGAAACACATTCGAGATACATACAAGGAAGATGCCACAGAAACACATTCGAGATAGATACAAGGAGGATGCCACAGCAACACATTCGAGATAGATACAAGGAGGATGCCACAGCAACACATTTGAGATAGATACAGGGAGGATGCCACGCTCCGCACCAGACAGTAGAAACACCTTCGAGATAGATACAAGGAGGATGCCACGTTCTGCACCAGGCAGTAGAAACACATTCGAGATAGATACAAGGAAGATGCCACAGAAACGCGTTTGAGATAGATACAAGGAAGATGCCACAGAAACACATTCGAGATAGATACAAGGAAGATGCCACAGAAACACATTCGAGATAGGTACAAGGAAGATGCCACAGAAACACATTCGAGATAGATACAAGGAGGATGCCACGTTCCGCACCAGACAGTAGAAACACATTGGAGATAGATACAAGGAGGATCCCACAGAAACACATTCGAGATAGATACAAGGAGGATGCCACAGAAACACATTCGAGATCGATACAAGGAGGATGCCACAGAAACACATTCGAGATAGATACAAGGAAGATGCCACAGAAAGACATTCGAGATAGGTACAAGGAAGATGCCACAGAAACACATTCGAGATAGATACAAGGAAGATGCTATGTTCCGCACCAGACAGTAGAAACACATTCGAGATAGATACAAGGAAGATGCCACAGAAACACATTCGAGATAGATACAAGGAAGATGCCACAGAAACACATTCGAGATAGATACAAGGAAGATGCCACAGAAACACATTCGAGATAGATACAAGGAAGATGCCACAGAAACACATTCGAGATAGATACAAGGAAGATGCCACAGAAACACATTCGAGATAAGTACAATGAAGATGCCACGTTCCGCACCAGACAGTAGAAACACATTCGAGATAGATACAAGGAGGATTCCACGTCCTGCACCACTCAAAAGAAACACATTCGAGATAGATACCAGTCAGATACAGTGTTTTAGAGCAGACAAAAATTCGTCATGTCTCAGAGATACAAGACGGATCAAAGCTATAGTCAAAAGAAAAAGCAAGATTTCAGTCTCAGATATCACAGCGATCTGGAATTTAGTCGTTTTAATCAACGTTGTAACCAGCGGAGCGGAACCAAATTGGCCACAAATGCTGCCTTTAGCACATTTTACAAGATGCAGAGAGCTCTTAGAATCAGGAGAAAATACAGACAAATTGTGCCCCACCGCCCCCAGCCCCTGATTGATCCGGTGATGGAAGCAGCCATAGCTGTCTTTCGTGAGTCCATTGCACATGGACCCACATACATTTGTACCGTTTGTAACAGAACCATGTTTCCTAATCAGGTCAAAGAATGCAAAAGACAAAAATATTGTAAACACACAAAAGTCGCAGCAGCATGCTTGACAGGAAACTATGTTCACTTTTGTGACAGTGACTGCTCTACCCCTTGCTCTGTGCCACAAGAAAGACTGCATGAGTGGATATGCTACACCTGCGACAGCCACCTTAGCAGAGGATGCATACCACCCATGGCAGTGGTAAACAATTTGGAGTTGGCGCCCATCCCCCCAGAATTGGCTGCACTTAATGTGCTTGAGAGGCAGCTGATTGCAAAAATCTTGCCATTTGCAAAAATTGTTGCTCTGCCAAAAGGCCAACAGAGAGCAATCCACGGAGCTGTTGAGTGCGTTACATCAGAGGTGGAAGCGACGAATAAACACCACGGATCGGGAGCACTTCTTGAGGCGTAAGCTGCAGGTATGGGCTACAACCTCTTGAGCACTGAGCTCTCTGTGTTTAGAGTAGGCCTGCATAATTTGTTTCATTTTGTCGCGCTTGTTAACATCAGATGTCTTAACATCTTTGATGACGTTCTTCATGAATTCCGTCATCTCGTGCTCCGGTTTCGCGACATATGACATCATGTAAATGATTCCGCACCAGACAATAGAAACACATTCGAGATAGATTCAAGGAAGATGCCACGTTCCGCACCAGACAATAGAAACGCATTCGAGATAGATACAAGGAAGATGCCATGTTCCGCACCAGACAATAGAAACGCATTCGAGATAGATACAAGGAAGATGCCACGTTCCGCACCACTCAAAAGAAATGCATTCGAGATAGATACAAGGAGGGATGCCACGTTCCGCACCACTCAAAAGAAACGCATTCGAGATAGATACAAGGAGGGATGCCACGTTCCGCACCACTCAAAAGAAACGCATTCGAGATAGATACAAGGAGGGATGCCACGTTCCGCATCACTCAAAAGAAACGCATTCGAGATAGATACAAGGAAGGATGCCACGTACCGCACCAGACAAGAGAAACACATTCGAGATAGATACAAGGAAGATGCCACGTTCTGCACCAGACAAGAGAAACACATTCGAGATAGATACAAGGAAGGATGCCACGTTCCGCACCAGACAAGAGAAACACATTCGCGATAGATACAAGGAAGGATGCCACGTTCCGCACCACTCAAAAGAAACACATTCGAGATAGATACAAGGAAGGATGCCACGTTCCGCACCACTCAAAAGAAACACATTTGAGATAGATACCAGTCAGATACAGTGTTTCAGAGCAGACAAAAATTTGTCATGTCTCAGAGATACAAGATGGATCAAAGCTATAGACAAAAGAAAAAGCAAGATTTCAATCTCAGATATCACAGCGATCTGGAATTTAGACGTCGTTTTAATCAACGTTTTAACCAGCGGAGAGGAACCAAATTGGCCACAAATGCTGCCTTCAGCACATTTTACAAGATGCAGAGAGCTCTTAGAATCAGGAGAAAATACAGACAAATTGTGCCCCACCGCCCCCAGCCCCTGATTGATCCGGTGATGGAAGCAGCCATAGCTGTCTTTCGTGAGTCCATTAGACATGGACCCACATACATTTGTACCGTTTGTAACAGAACCATGTTTCCTAATCAGGTCAAAGAATGCAAAAGACAAAAATATTGTAAACACACAAAAGTCGCAGCAGTATGCTTGACAGGAAACTATGTTCACTTTTGTGACAGTGACTGCTCTACCCCTTGCTCTGTGCCACAAGAAAGACTGCATGAGTGGATATGCTACACCTGCGACAGCCACCTTAGCAGAGGATGCATACCACCCATGGCAGTGGTAAACAATTTGGAGTTGGCGCCCATCCCCCCAGAATTGGCTGCACTTAATGTGCTTGAGAGGCAGCTGATTGCAAAAATCTTGCCATTTGCAAAAATTGTTGCTCTGCCAAAAGGCCAACAGAGAGCAGTCCACGGAGGTGTTGTGTGCGTTCCATCAGAGGTGGAAGCGACCGTCAACAGTCTCCCAAGGCCCAGAGCAGAAGCGCAGCTCCTTCAAGTGAAATTGAAAAGGCACATCAAATACAAAGGTTACCAGCACTTTTACAGAGTTAATATGAAGAATGTGCTCGCTGGCCTTGCGAAATTGAAAGAGACACATTCAGAATATAAAGACGTGTTTATCGATGAGACTGCAACTTTTGACTGTCTGCTCGAAGAAGAGGAAACCAGATAGGAAGAGGAGCTCAGACAAGAAGAGGAGCCCAGCATCCCAGAAGAAGATCGGGATGTCGATTTAGAGGAAATTTTTAAAAGCCAAAACGAGCCGGGACAGTTAGAGGCAGATGAGGAAGAACAGGAGGAGCTGAGACCAGGCCTCACCCTGGACACTTGCATGCAGCCCCCGACATTGCACAGGAAATCCTTTCATATGGCGACCGAGTTTTTAGTGTTGCACCCACGCAAGGCAACAAACCGGTTGGTTTTTTCATCATACCAAAGTTGGAGGCCATGGCTTTTCCTGTACAATTTCCGACAGGAGAGAACACGTTAGATGAAGCTAGAACCGTCTCCTTGTCCCCGAGCCTCTACTTTAATTCTGGACTCTTTGCTGCAGATACGCGTTTTGCAAGTGACCAGAGTTATCTTTTCTTTGCGCAGTTTGTTACAGAGACTCACCTCGCGACAAATAGTATGTCTATACAAATGCGCAAAGGAAAGTCGAAAACCAAAGACGGCCGTAGGATTAACAATGTCATGCTCCAGGACAAGGATGAGGTAGAACGGCTCATCATGATCCAAGATGCAACCAGGTTCATGCAGCCTCTTAGAGGCACTCCAGCCTATTGGAATAAAACGCTTAAAGATGTGCACGCCATGTTTCGTCAAATTGGAAAACCAACCAATTTTTTGCCACGTTCTCCGCTGCTGAGATGAGATGGCCTGAGTTCATAGAGGCCATCAAAGCTCAGCAAGGTGAACAAGGGCTGTTTTCAGATTTAGATTAGAAAACAAAATGCGACATTCTGAGAAGTAACCCCATCACAGTAATGCGCATGCTTGAAAAGAGAGTAGAGGCTCTCATGACGAACCTCATCCTCTCTCCTTCATAGCCGATTGGTGAAGTAGAAGATTATTTTTATCGCGTTGAGTACCAAGCCAGGGGAAGCCCGCACATTGACATGCTCATTTGGATAAAAGATTCACCTAAATTTGAAGAGGACCCCGATAGACATGTCATGGAATTTTTAGATAGATACATTAGTTGCAAAATGCCCGACCCTGACACAGATCTGGAACTCCACAAAATAGTGTCAGATGTTCAGGTGCACAGCAGGAAACATTCAAAGTCCTGTAAGAAGGGAAATGTAGCCTGCAGGTTCGGCTTTCCAAAACTACTGATGGATAAAACATTCATCACCAGGCCCCCCGCTATTAATTGCCACCAAAAAGAGGATCAAGATGATGCAGACTTCAAAGCGCAAATAGAAGAGCAGAAAAGGGCCCTCGCAGAAATGCAAAATTGGCTAAACAAACGCTCCAACCAGTTAGAGATCTGCTTATGGATCCAGGTGCTTCGTTCAGCAGTTTGACAGACTTGCTTTGCCAGTGCAACTTAACTTACGAGCAATACTTTGCCGCCGCGCAGCGCCTGGCAAACACCCATGTCGTGATGCTGAGGCGCCATCCAAATGATTGTTGGGTTAATGCCTACAATCCTGATTTGCTTAGAGCGTGGAACGCAAACATGGACATCCAGTACATCATAGACGACTACAGCTGCATCATGTACATGATGTCATATGTAGCGAAACCGGAGCACGAGATGACGGAATTCCTTAAGAACGTCATCAAGGATGTAAAGACATCTGATGTTAACAAGCGCGACGAAATGAAACAAATTATGCAGGCCTACTCTAAACACAGAGAGGTCAGCGCTCAAGAGGCTGTAGCCCGTACCTGCAGCTTACGCCTCAAGAAGTGCTCCCGATCCGTGGTGTTTATTCAGACCGACGAGGATTCTGAAAATGAGTCACCCTATGAGTAGACTGGAAAGAATGGAACCCGGATCAGTGGATGTATGGATGTCGGGGTTGCCTGAAAAATACGTCAACAGACCTCTCACTCGAGAGTTTGGATGTATGTGCCTGGCCGAGTTCGCGTCAGACTACAGGGTAGTCTACGGCCGGCAAACAGAAAGCCCGAATGCCATTCTATTGTTGAACGATGAAGGATTTATTCAAAAGAGAACCGTAGGAAAACCAGCAATCATTAGATTTACTCGCTTCTCTGAGGAAAAAACTCCAGAGAAGTTTTATAGAAGATTGCTGAAACTTTATCTCCCACATCGATCCGACGCCGATCTGAGAGATAAAGCGTACCCCACTTATGAAGAGTTTTATAAGTGTAGCGACAAGTGGGGTATGAGAGTAGAGGAAATAGTGGGGCACAACAAAAAACATTATGAGGGCCAAGGAAAAAACATGGAAGCTGCGTTTCAACAGCTTCAACAGGTGTGCGGTCCTCTCGTGAATGCTTGGAACTCTTTTGCGCCCGAAGTTGAAGTTGACCGGCTGGAGTGCCTGGCTGAATGTGAACCTCGCGATCAGGAGCAAAACAGTGAAGATGTCCCAGAATTCGGCACTAAGAAGGATAAGGGGAGCTCTATGCCTAGAATAGATGCTCCAGAGTTGAGTCCAGACTTTGTTAGGAAAATGTACCAAAGTCTGAACGAAACTCAGGCTTCCGTTTTCTACAGTGTTCGACAGTGGTGCTTTGAACTAGTCTGGGGCCACAATCCAGAACCATTTTATTACTTCCTGTCGGGAGGGGCTGGATGTGGCAAATCGCATGTGATTAAGTGCATTCACCACGAGGCAACGAGAATTCTGCGTGAGCTCCCGAGATTTCGAGACCACGCAGACATGTCCCAACCCGCAGTGCTGCTGACCGCATTCACAGGTACAGCAGCATTTAACATATCAGGCAACACGTTGCACTCCATTCTCAAATTACCAAGGTCCTTGAAGCCACCTTATCAAGGTCTTGGGAATGCACTCGACGAAGTCAGAGCAACAATGGCGAACGCTGAGATTCTCATCATCGATGAGATATCCATGGTCTCTAAAGAGCTATTTGCCTACGTGCATTGGCGATTTCAGCAGTCCAGGGGTAATCGGAAGCCATTTGGAGGCATGTCTGTCCTTGCTTTAGGTGACTTTTATCAACTGCCGCCCCTTGGTTAAGCCAAGCCACTGTGTGTGTACGAGGAGACTGAGTTTGATCTCTGGAAGGATAACTTCAAAATGGTCACCCTGACAGAGATCATGCGACAGAAAGAAGATCGAGCTTTTGCTGAACTCTTGAACTGTCTCAGGGTGAAGCAAAAGGAAGATTCTTTGTTAGATGAAGACAGGCTCTTGCTTACACAGGCAGTGGCTGATAGTCAGCAATGCCCAGCACTGAGTCTACACATCTACGCCACAAACAAAGAAGTAGACCGTCACAACACCGACATCGTAACTGCTTCCTACAAGGATGCGATTGGCGTTGCAGCTCATGATTTTCGAAAAGACCCCAGAACTGGCTGCATGACGTTTGTGTTTGGGGAAGTTAAAGGACACAAGTGAGATTTGCCCGACAACATAATTGCTGCTCAAGGAGTACGCATTATGTTGATCCGAAATTTAGATGTGGAAGACGGCCTTGTGAACGGTACATTTGGAACCATTTCTAACATTGTAATTAGAGAACCGGAAGGCGAGAAGATGATTGGACTCCTGCTGGACAATCCTACAGCAGGACAGAGATACCGCAAAAAAATCTTAGGTCCCTCAGATGACTCAGTGTACATCAAAAGATCTGAGGAGAACCTAAGTAACAAGAAGGGGGTTGTTCGCCAGCAGTTCCCCGTGAAATTAGCTTTTGCTTGTACGGCCCACAAAGTTCAAGGAATGACCGTGCCGTCGGCGGTTGTGTGTCTGAAGCGTGTTTTTGAACTTGGTATGACGTACGTCACGCTCAGCCGCACAACCTCGCTTCAAGGTCTCACCATTCTCGACTTTGATGAGAAAAAAATTTATGCTGACCCCAAGATCAAGACAGCCCTGGAAAGTATGCCTCATGCATCTTTCCAGAGCTGTAGACCATTAACGTTTTTGAAATCTATACAACAAACGCCAAAGGTTTTGACAATTGTCCACCACAACACGCAGGGTCTGCCATGTCACATGGTGGACCTGAAAGCACATCACGAGCTCCAACAAGCAGTTCCGCTTTGCCTTACAGAGACACATTTGTCAGGGTCCTCTCTCTCTCTCTCTCTCTCTCTCTCTCTCTTTCTCTCTGTCTCTGTCTCTCTCTACCTGTCTGTCTGTCTGTCTCTCTCTCTCTCTCTCTCTCTCTCTCTCTCTGTCTGCCTCTGTTTGTCTCTATCTGTCTGTCTCTGTCTCTCTCTATCTGTCTGTCCCTGTCTGTCTGTCTGTCTCTCTCTCTCTGTCTGTCTGCCTCTCTCTCTGTATCTGTCTCTCTCTCTCTATCTCTCTGTTCATTTCACAATCCACTGTACATTGAGAGCCATTTTTTCTGTCGCTAACTCGTCCCACATCATTGAGCGCAAACAAACAATACATCAAAACGTGCGGTTCGATCTGACTCGGTATCCTATCATTCAGTTTTTCAGAATATCAATTTTTTCGCGTCATAAGACGCAAAAAACTGCCAAACATTTCCCATAAGGAATGAATGGGACGAGGTAAAAAAGGTCTCAAATCTTCAGCATTTTGTAACATCTCCTGCTCTGGCATACATTCACCTAAAAACACCATTCAAACTTTAAAATGTAGATACAAGTCCAAATTATTAACGTGATATCAGTTTTGCCTTAGCTTTCATAGTTTTTTCGTCACGGGGCAAAGCGCACAGCCCACTCTCACGATTCCCCAGCGGGGAATTGTCTAGTTAGTGGGCTGTGCTCGCCAGCCCACTATGGACACCTCTATAGCTCTGCTATAGGGTGTCCATAGTGGGCTGTGCGGAGCACAGCCCACTATTATTATTGCTCGCGCCTCTTCTTATTATTATTCATCCTCCTTCCGATTTTGGCACTTAACTCGTCTCGCACCGTTTGTCGCACACAAACAAAAAATATATCAAAACGTGCGTCTCGATCTGACTCGGTATGCTATCATTCAGATTTTTGAAATTTTGATTTTTCGCGTCGTAAGAGGCGAAAAACTGCGAAAAATTTCCCATAAGGAATGAATGGGACGAGGTCAAAAATGTCGCAAATCTGCAACGTCTTTCAAACATCTCCTGCTCTGGCATACGTTGACCTAGAAACACCATTCAAGCTTTAAAACGTAGGCACAAGTCTCGACTATTTAAGTTGTATTTGAACTTTTTTCCTACAATGTACAGTTTTTGAACTCTGACCCTTTAACGATGATGAGTGATTTGGGGAAAATTCAGGGTTTTCAATGAGTGTGTATGGCGGAATGTTCGCGCAGCAGAGTGCAGGACACCAACTGACAGAGTGAGAGAGGCTAAAAAAAAACTCAGAAATTTTTTCTTTCCGTGACGATCCCGGCCACAAATTACGCTCAAAAACAGTGATATTTTCCAGAGTTGTAGCCACACTTGTCTTCTCTCTCACAATGCATCCACTTTTTCGGTCGGATTTACGGTTTTTGAATCATCTGCCTCTGACCGACCAGAGGAGCTCTCACTGGCTCCATTCACTCCAATGTTAATCGGGAAGAGGTTTTTCGAAACTGCACCCTTTTTGAGATCGCTCCCGTTACCACATTTCTGACACGAGGACCACGAAACTCGGTGAGCTTGTTCTTTAAGGCATTTCTGGCTTGACCGTGAAAAAATTTTGCTGCTATCATGTACGGTTTTGAAGATATGGCACCGGTTTGACGTCCTGCATGTGAGGCTGAAAGGGCTGAAAAATTAGCTGCACCAGTCCGTTACCGGGGGTGGTCGGCAACGATCACCGTGGCAGCCGAGATCAGCTGGGCCAGCACAGACAGTCTGTCTCTCTCTCTCTATCTGTCTGTGTCTTTCTGTCTCTCTCTCTCTCTCTGTCTTTCTACCTGTCTGTCTCTCTCTCTCTCTCTCTCTTTATACCTGTCTGTCTGTCTGTCTCTCTCTCTCTCTTTCTACCTGTCTGTCTGTCTCTCTCTCTCTATCTGTCTGTCTCTGTCTCTCTCTACCTGTCTGTCTCTTTCTCTCTCTCTCTCTCTATCTGTCTGTCTGTCTGTCTGTCTCTCCCTCTATCTCTCTGTTTATTTTACAATCCACTGTACATTGAGAACCAATTTTTGTGTCGCTAACTCATCCCACACCGTTGAGTGCACACAAACAAACAATACATCAAAATGTGTGGTTCGATCTGACTCGTTATGCTATCATTCAGTCTTCAGAATATCAATTTTTCGCGTCGTAAGACGCGAAAAACTGCCAAACATTTCCCATAAGGAATGAATGGGACGAGGTAAAAAAAGTGGCAGATCTTCAACATTTTTCAAACACCTCCTGCTCTGGCGTACGTTGACCTAGACACACCATTCAAACTGTAAAATGTAGATAAAACTCCAAATTATCAACGTGATGTCATACTTTTGCCTTAGCTTTCATAGTTTTTTCGACCCGGGGCAAAGCGCACAGCCCACTCTCGCGATTCCCCGGCGGGGAATTGTCTAGTTAGTGGGCTGTGCTCGCCAGCCCACTATGGACACCTCTATAGCTCTGCTATAGGGTGTCCATAGTGGGCTGTGCGGAGCACAGCCCACTATTACTATTGCTCGCGCCTCTTCTTAATATTTTTCATCCTCCCGCTCGTTTTTGGCACTTAACTTGTCTCGCACCGTTTGTCGCACCGAAACAAAAAATATATCAAAACGTGCGTCTCGATCTGACTCGGTATGCTATCATTCAGATTTTTAAAATTTTGATTTTTCGCGTCGTAAGACGCGAAAAACTGCGAAAAATTTCCCATAAGGAATGAATGGGACGAGGTCAAAAATGTCGCAAATCTGCAACGTTTTTCAAACATCTCCTGCTCTGGCATACGTTTGCCTAGAAACACCATTCCAACTTTAAAACGTAGGCACAGGTCTCGTCTATTTAAGTTGTATTTGAACTTTTTTCCTACGATGTATCGTTTTTGAACTCTGACCCTTTAACGATGATTAGTGATTTCGGGAAAATTCAGGGTTTTCAATGAGTGTGTATGGCGGAATGTTCGCGCAGCAGAGTGCAGGAGACCAACTGACAGAGTGAGAGAGACTCAAAAAAAACCTCAGAAATTTTCTCTTTCTATGACGATATCGGCCACAAATTACACTCAATAACAGTGATATTTTCCAGAGTTGTAGGCACACTTGTCTTCACTCTCACAATGTGCCCACTTTTTCGGTCGGATTCACGGTTTTTGAATTATCTGCCTCTGACCGACCAGAGTAGCTCTCACTGGCTCCATTTACTCCAATGTTAATCGGGAAGAGGATTTTCGAAACTGCACCCTTTTTCAACTCGCTGGCATTTCCACATTTCTGACACAAGGACCATGAAACTTGGTGAGCGTGCTCTTTAAGGCATTTCTGGCTTGACCGTGAAAAAAATTTGCTGCTATCATGTATGGTTTTGAAAATATAGCACCAGTTTGATGTCCTGCATGTGAGGCTGAAAGGGCTGAGAAACAGCTGTGCCAGTCCGTTACCGGGGGGGGGGGGGGTCAGCAACGATCACCGTGGCAACCAAGATCAGCTGGGCCAGCACAGACAGTCTGTCTGTCTCTCTCTCTCTATCTGTCTGTCTATGCATATATCTCTCTTTATCTGTCTGTCTGTCTCTATCTGTCTGTCTCTCTCTCTCTCTCTCTCTCTCTCCCCACCTGTCTATCTCTCTCTCTCTCTACCTGTCTATATCTTTCTCTCTCTATCTGTCTGTCCATACATATATCTCTCTCTATCTGTCTGTCTCTATCTGTCTGTCTGTCTCTCTCTCTCTGTCTGTCTGTCTCTATCTGTCTCTCTCTCTCTCTCTCTGTCTCTGTCTGTCTCTGTCTTTCTCTCTCTCTATCTGTCTGTCTTTCTCGGTCTATCTGTCTGTCTCTCTCTCTCTATCTGTCTGTGTCTTTCGCTATCTCTCTGTTTATTTTCCAACCCAGTGTACATTGAGGGCCCTTTTTTCTGTCGCTAACTCTTCCCACACCGCTGACTGCATACAAACAAACAATAGATGACAACGTGCAGCTCGATCTGACTCGGTATGCTATCATTCAGTCTTTCAGAATGACAATTTTTTCGCGTCGTAAGACGCGAAAAACTGCCAAACATTTCCCATAAGGAATGAATGGGACGGGGTTAAAAAAGTCGCAAATCTTCAACATTTTTCAAACATCTCTTGCTCTGGCATACGTTGACCTAGACACACCATTCTAACTATAACATGTAGATAAAACTCCAAATTATCAACATGATGTCATACTTTTGCCTTACCTTTCGTAGTTTTTTCGTCACGGGGCAAAGCGCACAGCCCACTCTCGCGATTCCCCGGCGGGGAATTGTCTAGTGTTTATTTTACAATCCACTTTACAGTGAGAGCCATTTTTTCGGTCGCTAACTCGTCCCACACCATTGAGTGAACACAAACAAACAATACATCAAAACGTGCGGTTCGATCTGAGTCGGTATGCTATCATTCAGATTTTTAAAACTTTGATTTTTCGCGACGTATGTCGCGAAAAACTGCCGAAAATTTCCCATAAGGAATGAATGGGACGAGGTCAAAAAAGTCGCAAATCTGCAACATTTTTCAAACATCTCCTGCTCTGGCATACGTTGACCTAGAAACACCATTCAAACTTTTAAATGTAGGCACAAGTCTCGTCTATTTAAGTTGTATTTGAACTTTTTTCCTATAATGTGTAGTTTTTGAACACTGGCCCTTGAATGAAGGTGAGTGAAATTTTCTCTTGATATGACGCTCTCAGCCATAAACTTCATTCAAAAACAGTGAAATTTTCCAGAGTTGTAGCCACACTTGTCTTCTTTCTCCCACTGTGTCTACATTATCGGTAAGATTTACGAATTTTCAATTATCAGCCTATAACCAACAACAGTAGTTCTCAACTGTCCCATTAACTCCATTGTAAATCAGGAAGAGGATTTGCAAAACTGCACCCTTCTCTAACTCGCTCCTATTGCCACATTTCTCAAAGTGGGACCACAAAACTTGGTGACTGTGTCAATTAAGGCCATTCCCGCGTGATGGTGGAGAAATTTTGCTGATACCATGTTTGCTTTTTCGTCACGGGGCAAAGCGCACAGCCCACTCTCGCGATTCCCCGGCGGGGAATTGTCTAGTAATAATAATAATATTTTTCATCCTCCCGCTCGTTTTTGGCAGCTAACTAGTCCCGCACCGTTTGTCGCACCCAAACAAAAAATATATCAAAACGTGCGTCTCGATCTGACTCGGTATGCTATCATTCAGATTTTTGAAATACGAATTTTTCGCGTCGTAAGACGCGAAAAACTGCAAAAAATTTCCCATAAGGAATGAATGGGACGAGGTCAAAAATGTCGCAAATCTGCAACGTTTTTCAAACATCTCCTGCTCGGGCATACTTTCGCCTAGAAACACCATTCCAACTTTAAAACGTAGGCACAGGTCTCGTCTATTTAAGTTGTATTTGAACTTTTTTCCTACGATGTATAGTTTTTGAACTGTGACCCTTTAACCATGATGAGTGATTTGGGGAAAATTCAGGGTTTTCAATGAGTGTGTATGGCGGAATGTTCGCGCAGCAGAGTGCAGGAGACCAACTGACAGAGTGAGAGAGACTCAAAAAAACACTCAGAAATTTTCTCTTTCCGTGACGATCCCGGCCACAAATTACGCTCAAAAACAGTGATATTTTCCAGAGTTGTAGCCACACTTGTCTTCTCTCTCACAATGCGTCCACTTTTTCGGTCGGATTTACGGTTTTTGAATCATCTGCCTCTGACCGACCAGAGGAGCTCTCACTGGCTCCATTCACTCCAATGTTAGTCGGGAAGAGGTTTTTCGAAACTGCACCCTTTTTGAGATCGCTCCCGTTACCACATTTCTGACACAAGGACCACGAAACTTGGTGAGCTTGTTCTTTAAGGCATTTCTGGCTTGACCGTGAAAAAATTTTGCTGCCATCATGTATGGTTTTGAAGATATGGCACGGGTTTGACGTCCTGCATGTGAGGCTGAAAGGGCTGAGAAACAGCTGTGCCAGTCCGTTACCGGGGGGCGGGGGGGGGGGGTCAGCAACGATCACCGTGGCAACCAAGATCAGCTGGGACAGCACAGACAGTCTGTCTGTCTCTCTCTCTCTATCTGTCTGTCTATTCATATATCTCTCTTTATCTGTTTGTCTGTCTCTGTCTGTCTCTCTCTCTCTCTCTCTCTACCTGTCTATCTCTCTCTCTCTCTCTACCTGTCTATCTCTCTCTCTCTCTACCTGTCTATCTCTCTCTCTCTCTATCTGTCTGTCTCTATCTGTCTGTCTGTCTGTCTCTCTCTCTGTCTGTGTCTGTCTCTCTCTCTCTCTCTCTCTCTTTCTCTGTCTCTGTCTTTGTCTCTCTCTCTCTCTCTCTCTCTATCTGTCTGTCTGTCTCTGTCTATCTGTCTGTCTCTATCTGCCTGTCTTTCTCTCTCTCTCTCTCTCTCTCTCTCTCTCTTTATTTGTCTGTCTCTCTCTCTCTCTCTATCTGTCTATCTCTCTCGCTCTCTACCTGTCTGTCTCTCTCTCTCTCTACCTGTCTCTCTCTCTCTCTACCTGTCTCTCTCTCTCTCTCTACCTATCTATCTCTCTCTCTCTACCTGCCTATCTCTCTCTCTCTCTCTCTATCTGTCTGTCTATACATATATCTCTCTCTATCTCTGTCTCTCTCTGTCTCTCTCTCTCTCTCTCTCTCTCTCTCTCTCTGTCAGTCTCTATCTGTCTGTCTCTCTCTCTCTGTCTCTCTGACTGTCTGTCTCTGTCTTTCTCTCTCTCTCTATCTGTCTGTCTTTCTCGGTCTATCTGTCTGTCTCTTTCTCTATCTCTGTGTTTATTTTCCAATCAACTGTACATTGAGGGCCCTTTTTTCTGTCACTAACTCTTCCCACACCGCTGACTGCATACAAACAAACAATAGATCACAACGTGCAGGTCGATCTGACTTGGTATGCTATCATGTAGTTTTTCAGAATGTCAATTTTTTCGCGTCGCAAGACGCGAAAAACTGCAAAACATTTCCCATAAGGAATGAATAGGACGAAGTCAAAAAAGTCGCAAATCTCCTTCTCTGGCATACGTTGACCTAGACACACCATTCGAACTGTAAAATGTACATACAAGTCCAAATTATCAACGTGATGTCATACTTTTGCCTTAGCTTTCATAGTTTTTTCGTCACGGGGCAAAGCGCACAGCCCACTCTCGCGATTCCCCGGCGGGGAATTGTCTAGTTAGTGGGCTGTGCTCGCCAGCCCACTATGGACACCTCTATAGCTCTGCTATAGGGTGTCCATAGTGGGCTGTGCGGAGCACAGCCCACTATTACTATTGCTCGCGCCTCTTCTTAATAATATTTTTCATCCTCCCGCTCGTTTTTGGCAGCTAACTAGTCCCGCACCGTTTGTCGCACCCAAACAAAAAATATATCAAAACGTGCGTCTCGATCTGACTCGGTATGCTATCATTCAGATTTTTGAAATACGAATTTTTCGCGTCGTAAGACGCGAAAAACTGCGAAAAATTTCCCATAAGGAATGAATGGGACGGGGTCAAAAACGTCGCAAATCTGCAACGTTATTCAAACATCTCCTGCTCTGGCATACGTGCGCCTAGAAACACCATTCCAACTTTAAAACGTAGGCACAAGTCTCGACTATTTAAGTTGTATTTGAACTTTTTTCCTACAATGTATAGTTTTTGAACTCTGACCCTTTAACGATGATGAGTGATTTGGGGAAAATTCAGGGTTTTCAATGAGTGTGTATGGCGGAATGTTCGCGCAGCAGAGTGCAGGAGACCAACTGACAGAGTGAGAGAGCCTCAAAAAAACACTCAGAAATTTTCTCTTTCCGTGACGATCCCGGCCACAAATTATGCTCAAAAACAGTGATATTTTCCAGAGTTTTAGCCACACTTGTCTTCTCTCTCACAATGTGTCCGCTTTTTCGGTGGGATTTACGGTTTTTGAATTATCTGCCTCTGACCGACCAGAGTAGCTCTCACTTCGTCCATTCACTCCAATGTTAATCGCGAAGAGGAATTTCGAAACTGCACCCTTTTTCAACTCGCTCGTGTTACCACATTTCGGATACGAGGACCACGAAACTTGGTGAGCGTGTTCTTTAAGGCATTTCTCGCTTGATCGTGAAAAAATTTTGGTGCTATCATGTATGGTTTTGAATATATAGCACCAGTTTGACGTCCTACATGTGAGGCTGAAAGGGCTGAGAAAACAGCTGTCCCCAGTCCGTTAGCGGGGGGGGGGGGGGGGGGGGGGTCAGCAACGATCACCGTGGCAACCGAGATCAGCTGGGCCAGCACAGACAGTCTGTCTGTCTCTCTCTCTCTATCTCTCTCTATCTTTCTCTGTCTTTGTCTCTCTCTCTCTCTCTCTATCTGTCTGTCTCTCTTTCTCTCTCTCTCTCTCTGTCTGTCTGTCTCTCTCTGCCTGTCTGTCTCTCTCTCTCTCTCTCTTTATTTGTCTGTCTCTCTCTCTCTCTCTATCTGTCTATCTCTCTCTCTCTCTACCTGTCTGTCTCTCTCTCTCTCTCTCTCTACCTGTCTCTCTCTCTCTCTACCTGTCTGTCTCTCTCTCTCTCTCTACCTGTCTCTCTCTCTCTCTCTCTCTCTCTCTCTCTCTCTCTCTACCTGCCTATCTCTCTCTCTCTATCTGTCTGTCCATACATATATCTCTCTCTATCTGTCTGTCTCTCTCTCTCTCTCTCAGTCTGTCAGTCTCTATCTGTCTCTCTCTCTCTCTCTGTCTCTCTGTCTGTCTCTGTCTTTCTCTCTCTCTCTATCTGTCTGTCTTTCTCGGTCTATCTGTCTGTCTCTTTCTCTATCTATGTGTTTATTTTCCAACCCACTGTACATTGAGGGCCCTTTTTCTGTCGCTAACTCTTCCCACACCGCTGACTGCATACAAACAAACAATAGATCACAAAGTGCAGCTCGACCTGACTTGGTATGCTATCATGTAGTTTTTCAGAATGTCAATTTTTTCGCGTCGCAAGACGCGAAAAACTGCAAAACATTTCCCATAAGGAATGAATGGGACGAAGTCAAAAAAGTCGCAAATCTCCTGCTCTGGCATACGTTGACCTAGACACACCATTCAAACTATAAAATGTAGATAAAACTCCAAATTATCAACATGATGTCATACTTTTGCCTTAGCTTTCATAGTATTTTCGTCACGGGGCAAAGCGCACAGCCCACTCTCGCGATTCCCCGGCGGGGAATTGTCTAGTTAGTGGGCTGTGCTCGCCAGCCCACTATGGACACCTCTATAGCTCTGCTATAGGGTGTCCATAGTGGGCTGTGCGGAGCACAGCCCACTATTATTATTGCTCGCGCCTCTTCTTATTATTATTCATCCTCCTTCCGATTTTGGCACTTAACTCGTCTCGCACCGTTTGTCGCACACAAACAAAAAATATATCAAAACGTGCGTCTCGATCTGACTCGGTATGCTATCATTCAGATTTTTGAAATTTTGATTTTTCGCGTCGTAAGACGCGAAAAACTGCGAAAAATTTCCCATAAGGAATGAATGGGACGAGGTCAAAAATGTCGCAAATCTGCAACGTCTTTCAAACATCTCCTGCTCGGGCATAAATTCGCCTAGAAACACCATTCTAACTTTAAAACGTAGGCACAAGTCTCGACTACTTAAGTTGTATATGAACTTTTTTCCTACGATGTATAGTTTTTGAACTCTGACCCTTTAACGACGATGAGTGATTTCGGGAAAATTCAGGGTTTTCAATGAGTGTGTATGGCGGAATGTTCGCGCAGCAGAGTGCAGGAGACCAACTGACAGAGTGAGAGAGGCTCAAAAAAAACCTCAGAAATTTTCTCTTTCCGTGACGATCCCGGCCACAAATTACGCTCAAAAACAGTGATATTTTCCAGAGTTGTAGCCACACTTGTCTTCTCTCTCACAATGTGTCCACTTTTTCGGTCGGATTTACGGTTTTTGAATCATCTGCCTCTGACCGACCAGAGGAGCTCTCACTGGCTCCATTTACTCCAATGTTAATCGGGAAGAGGATTTTCGAAACTGCACCCTTTTTCAACTCGCTGGCATTTCCACATTTCTGACACCAGGACCATGAAACTTGGTGAGCGTGCTCTTTAAGGCATTTCTGGCTTGGCCGTGAAAAAATTTTGCTGCTATCATGTATGGTTTTGAATATATAGCACCAGTTTGACGTCCTGCATGTGAGGCTGAAAGGGCTGAGAAACAGCAGTCCCAGTCCGTTACCGGGGAGCAGGGGGGGGGTCGGCAACGATCACCGTGGCAACCGAGATCAGCTGGGCCAGCACAGACAGTCTGTCTGTCTCTCTCTCTCTATCTCTCTCTATCTTTCTCTGTCTTTGTCTCTCTCTCTCTCTCTCTCTATCTGTCTGTCTGTCTGTCTCTCTCTCTCTCTCTCTCTCTGTCTGTCTGTCTCTGTCTATCTGTCTGTCTCTCTCTGCCTGTCTTTCTCTCTCTCTCTCTCTCTCTCTCTTTATTTGTCTGTCTCTCTCTCTCTCTCTCTCTCTCTATCTCTCTCTCTCTCTACCTGTCTGTCTCTCTCTCTCTCTCTCTACCTGTCTGTCTCTCTCTCTCTCTCTCTCTACCTGTCTCTCTCTCTCTCTACCTGTCTGTCTCTCTCTCTCTCTCTACCTGTCTCTCTCTCTCTCTCTCTACCTGTCTCTCTCTCTCTTTATTTGTCTGTCTCTCTCTCTCTCTCTATCTGTCTATCTCTCTCTCTCTCTACCTGTCTATCTCTCTCTCTCTCTATCTGTCTGTCTCTATCTGTCTGTCTGTCTGTCTCTCTCTCTGTCTGTGTCTGTCTCTCTCTCTCTCTCTCTCTCTCTTTCTCTGTCTCTGTCTTTGTCTCTCTCTCTCTCTCTCTCTCTCTCTATCTGTCTGTCTGTCTCTGTCTATCTGTCTGTCTCTATCTGCCTGTCTTTCTCTCTCTCTCTCTCTCTCTCTCTCTCTCTCTCTTTATTTGTCTGTCTCTCTCTCTCTCTATCTGTCTATCTCTCTCGCTCTCTACCTGTCTGTCTCTCTCTCTCTCTACCTGTCTCTCTCTCTCTCTCTACCTATCTATCTCTCTCTCTCTACCTGCCTATCTCTCTCTCTCTCTCTATCTGTCTGTCTATGCATATATCTCTCTTTATCTGTCTGTCTGTCTCTATCTGTCTGTCTCTCTCTCTCTCTATCTGTCTGTCTCTGTCTCTCCCTGTCTCTCTATCTCTCTGTCTTTCTCTCTCTCTATCTGTCTGTCTCTGTCTCTCCCTGTCTCTCTATCTCTCTGTCTTTCTCTCTCTCTCTCTGTCTGTCTGCCTCTGTCTCTCTATCTATCTTTCTGTCTCTCTCTCTCTCTATCTGTCTGTCTCTGTCTCTCCCTGTCTCTCTATCTCTCTGTCTTTCTCTCTCTCTCTCTGTCTGTCTGCCTCTGTCTCTCTATCTATCTGTGTCTCTCTCTCTCTGTCTGTCCTTCTCTCTCTCTGTCTCTCTCTCTCTATCTTTCTATCTCTCTCTCTCTCTATCTGTCTGTCTATACATATATCTCTATCTGTCTGTCTGTCTCTCTCTCTATCTTTCTATCTGTCTCTCTCTATCTGTCTATCTCTCTCTCTATCTCTCTCTCTCTCTATATCGGTCTGTTTCTCTCTCTCTGTCTGTCTGTCCCTCTCTCTCTATCTATCTATCTGTCTCTCTCTCTCTATCTGTCTGTCTATACATATATCTCTATCTGTCTGTCTGTCTCTCTCTCTATCTGTCTCTCTCTGTCTCTCTCTCTCTCTATCTTTCTATCTGTCTCTCTCTATCTGTCTATCTCTCTCTCTATCTCTCTCTCTCTCTATATCGGTCTGTTTCTCTCTCTCTGTCTGTCTGTCCCTCTCTCTCTATCTATCTATCTGTCTCTCTCTCTCTATCTGTCTGTCTATACATTTATCTCTCTCTCTCTCTCTCTCTCTCTCTCTCTATCTGTCTGTCTGTCTCTTTCTATGTCTCTCTCTCTCTCTCTCTCTATCTGTCTATCTGCCTCTCTCTCTCTCTCTCTCTCTCTCTCTCTCTCTCTGGCATACATTGACCTAGGAACACCATTCGAACTTTAAAATGTAGATACAAGTCCAAATTATCAACGTGGAATTCAAATTTGCTCTCGCTTTCATAGTTTCTTCGTCACGGGGCAAAGCGCACAGCCCACTCTCGCGATTCCCCGGCGGGGAATTGTCTAGTTAGTGGGCTGTGCTCGCCAGCCCACTATGGACACCTCTATAGCTCTGCTATAGGGTGTCCATAGTGGGCTGTGCGGAGCACAGCCCACTATTACTATTGCTCGCGCCTCTTCTTAATAATAATAATAATAATAATATTTTTCATCCTCCCGCTCGTTTTTGGCAGCTAACTAGTCCCGCACCGTTTGTCGCACACAAACAAAAAATATATCAAAACGTGCGTCTCGATCTGACTCGGTATGCTATCATTCAGATTTTTGAAATTCGAATTTTTCGCGTCATAAGACGCGAAAAACTGCGAAAAATTTCCCATAAGGAATGAATGGGACGGGGTCAAAAACGTCGCAAATCTGCAACGTTATTCAAACACCTCCTGCTCTGGCATACGTGCCCCTAGAAACACCATTCCAACTTTAAAACGTAGGCACAAGTCTCGACTATTTAAGTTGTATTTGAACTTTTTTCCTACGATGTATAGTTTTTGAACTCTGACCCTTTAACGATGATGAGTGATTTGGGGAAAATTCAGGGTTTTCAATGAGTGTGTATGGCGGAATGTTCGCGCAGCAGAGTGCAGGAGACCAACTGACAGAGTGAGAGAGACTCAAAAAAAGCCTCAGAAAGTTTCTCTTTCCATGACGATCCCGGCCACAAATTACGCTCAAACACAGTGATATTTTCCAGAGTTGTAGCCACACTTGTCTTCTCTCTCACAATGCGTCCACTTTTTCGGTCGGATTTACGGTTTTTGAATTATCTGCCTCTGACCGACCAGAGTAGCTCTCACTTCCTCCATTCACTCCAATGTTAATCGCGAAGAGGATTTTCCAAACTGCACCCTTTTTCAACTCGCTCGTGTTACCACATTTCGGACACGTGGAACACGAAACTTGGTGAGCGTGTTCTTTAAGGCATTTCTGGCTTGATCGTGAAAAAATTTTGGTGCTATCATATATGGTTTTGAATATATAGCACCAGTTTGATGTCCTGCATGTGAGGCTGAAAGGGTTGAGAAAACAGCTGTCCCCAGTCCGTTAGCGGGGGGGGGTCAACACGATCACCGTGGCAACCGAGATCAGCTGGGCAAGCACAGTCTGTCTGTCTGTCTCTCTCTCTCTATCTGTCTGTCTATGCATATATCTCTCTTTATCTGTCTGTCTCTATCTGTCTGTCTCTCTCTCTCTCTATCTGACTGTCTCTCTCTCTCTATCTGACTGTCTGTCTCTCTCTATCTCTCTCTATCTGTCTGTCTCTATCTGTCTGTCTCTCTCTCTCTCTATCTGTCTGTCTCTGTCTGTCTGTATCTGTCTGCCTCTCTCTCTCTATCTTTCTGTCTCTCTCTCTCTCTATCTGTCTGTCTCTGTCTCTGTCTCTCCCTGTCTCTCTATCTCTCTGTCTCTGTCTCTCTCTCTCTCTCTCTCTCTCTATCTATCTGTCTCTCTCTCTCTCTCTCTCTGTCTGTCCTTCTCTCTCTCTGTCTCTCTCTCTCTCTCTCTCTGTCTGTCCTTCTCTCTCTCTGTCTCTCTCTCTCTCTCTGTCTGTCTGTCTGTCTCTCTCTCTATCTGTCTCTCTCTCTCTCTCTATCTTTCTATCTGTCTCTCTCTATCTGTCTATCTGTCTGTCTGCCTCTCTCTATCTCTCTCTCTCTATATCTGTCTGTTTCTCTCTGTCTGTCTGTCTGCCTCTCTCTCTCTCTCTCTCTGGCATACATTGACCTAGGAACACCATTCGAACTTTAAAATGTAGATACAAGTCCAAATTATCAACGTGGAATTCAACTTTTGCTCTAGCTTTCATAGTTTCTTCGTCACGGGGCAAAGCGCACAGCCCACTCTCGCGATTCCCCGGCGGGGAATTGTCTAGTGTTTATTTTACAATCCACTGTACAGTGAGAGCCATTTTTTCTGTCGCTAACTCGTCCCACACCGTTGAGTGCACACAAACAAACAATACATCAAAACGTGCGGTTCGATCTGACTCGGTATGCTATCATTCAGATTTTTAAAATTTTGATTTTTCGCGTCGTAAGACGCGAAAAACTGCGAAAAATTTCCCATAAGGAATGAATGGGACGGGGTCAAAAATGTCGCAAATCTGCAACGTTTTTCAAACATCTCCTGCTCGGGCATACTTTCGCCTAGAAACACCATTCCAACTTTAAAACGTAGGCACAGGTCTCGTCTATTTAAGTTGTATTTGAACTTTTTTCCTACGATGTATCGTTTTTGAACTCTGACCCTTTAACGATGATGCGTGATTTGGGGAAAATTCAGGGTTTTCAATGAGTGTGTATGGCGGAATGTTCGCGCAGCAGAGTGCAGGAGACCAACTGACAGAGTGAGAGAGACTCAAAAAAAACCTCAGAAATGTTCTCTTTCCGTGACGATCCCGGCCACAAATTACGCTCAAAAACAGTGATATTTTCCAGAGTTGTAGCCACACTTGTCTTCTCTCTCACAATGCGTCCACTTTTTCGGTCGGATTTACGGTTTTTGAATCATCTGCCTCTGACCGACCAGAGGAGCTCTCACTGGCTCCATTCACTCCAATGTTAATCGGGAAGAGGTTTTTCGAAACTGCACCCTTTTTGAGATCGCTCCCGTTACCACATTTCTGACACAAGGACCACGAAACTTGGTGAGCTTGTTCTTTAAGGCATTTCTGGCTTGACCGTCAAAAAATTTTGCTGCTATCATGTACGGTTTTGAAGATATGGCACCGGTTTGACGTCCTGCATGTGAGGCTGAAAGGGCTGAGAAATTAGCTGCACCAGTCCATTACCGGGGGGCAGGGGGGGGGTCAGCAACGATCACCGTGGCAACCAAGATCAGCTGGGCCAGCACAGACAGTCTGTCTGTCTCTCTCTCTCTATCTGTCTGTCTATGCATATATCTCTCTTTATCTGTCTGTCTGTCTCTATCTGTCTGTCTCTCCCTCTCTCTCTACCTGTCTGTCTCTCTCTCTCTCTCCACCTGTCTATCTCTCTCTCTCTCTACCTGTCTATATCTTTCTCTCTCTATCTGTCTGTCCATACATATATCTCTCTCTATCTGTCTGTCTCTATCTGTCTGTCTGTCTCTCTCTCTCTCTCTCTGTCTGTCTGTCTCTATCTGTCTCTCTCTCTCTCTCTCTCTCTCTCTCTCTCTCTCTCTCTCTCTCTGTCTGTCTCTGTCTTTCTCTCTCTCTCTATCTGTCTGTCTTTCTCGGTCTATCTGTCTGTCTCTCTCTCTCTATCTGTCTGTGTCTTTCGCTATCTCTCTGTTTATTTTCCAACCCAGTGTACATTGAGGGCCCTTTTTTCTGTCGCTAACTTTTCCCACACCGCTGACTGCACACAAACAAACAATAGATGACAACGTGCAGCTCGATCTGACTCGGTATGCTATCATTCAGTCTTTCAGAATGTCAACTTTTTCGCGTCGTAAGACGCGAAAAACTGCCAAACATTTCCCATAAGGAATGAATGGGACGAAGTCAAAAAAGTCGCAAATCTCCTGCTCTGGCATACGTTGACCTAGACACACCATTCGAACTATAAAATGTAGATAAAACTCTAAATTATCAACGTGATGTCATACTTTTGCCTTAGCTTTCATAGTTTCTTCGTCACGGGGCAAAGCGCACAGCCCACTCTCGCGATTCCCCGGCGGGGAATTGTCTAGTTAGTGGGCTGTGCTCGCCAGCCCACTATGGACACCTCTATAGCTCTGCTATAGGGTGTCCATAGTGGGCTGTGCAGAGCACAGCCCACTATTATTATTGCTCGCGCCTCTTCTTATTAGTGGGCTGTGCTCGCCAGCCCACTATGGACACCTCTATAGCTCTGCTATAGGGTGTCCATAGTGGGCTGTGCGGAGCACAGCCCACTATTATTATTGCTCGCGCCTCTTCTTATTATTATTTTTCATCCTCCCGTGATTTTTTGGCAGTTAACTTGTCTCGCACCGTTTGTCGCACCCAAACAAAAAATATATCAAAACGTGCGTCTCGATCTGACTCGGTATGCTATCATTCAGATTTTTAAAATTTTGATTTTTCGCGTCGTAAGACGCGAAAAACTGCGAAAAATTTCCCATAAGGAATGAATGGGATGGGGTGAAAAACATCGCAAATCTGCAACGTTTTTCAAACATCTCCTGCTCGGGCATACTTTCGCCTAGAAACGCCATTCCAACTTTAAAACGTAGGCACAGGTCTCGTCTATTTAAGTTGTATTTGAACTTTTTTCCTACGATGTATCGTTTTTGAACTCTGACCCTTTAACGATGATGAGTGATTTCGGGAAAATTCAGGGTTTTCAATGAGTGTGTATGGCGGAATGTTCGCGCAGCAGAGTGCAGGAGACCAACTGACAGAGTGAGAGAGACTAAAAAAAAAACAACGAAATTTTCTCTTTCCATGACGATATCGGCCACAAATTACACTCAATAACAGTGATATTTTCCAGAGTTGTAGGCACACTTGTCTTCACTCTCACAATGTGCCCGCTTTTTCGGTCGGATTCACGGTTTTTGAATTATCTGCCTCTGACCGACCAGAGTAGCTCTCACTGGCTCCATTTACTCCAATGTTAATCGGGAAGAGGATTTTCGAAACTGCACCCTTTTTCAACTCGCTGGCATTTCCACATTTCTGACACAAGGACCATGAAACTTGGTGAGCGTGCTCTTTAAGGCATTTCTGGCTTGACCGTGAAAAAAATTTGCTGCTATAATGTATGGTTTTGAAAATATAGCACCAGTTTGATGTCCTGCATGTGAGGCTGAAAGGGCTGAGAAACAGCTGTGCCAGTCCGTTACCGGGGGGGGGGGCGGGCCACAGCAACGATCACCGTGGCAACCAAGATCAGCTGGGCCAGCACAGACAGTCTGTCTGTCTCTCTCTCTCTATCTGTCTGTCTATGCATATATCTCTCTTTATCTGTCTGTCTGTCTCTATCTGTCTGTCTCTCTCTCTCTCTCTACCTGTCTGTCTCTCTCTCTCTCTCTCTCTCCACCTGTCTATCTCTCTCTCTCTCTACCTGTCTATATCTTTCTCTCTCTATCTGTCTGTCCATACATATATCTCTCTCTCTGTCTGTCTGTCTCTATCTGTCTGTCTCTCTCTCTCTCTCTCTCTCTCTGTCTGTCTGTCTCTGTCTTTCTCTCTCTCTCTCTATCTGTCTGTCTTTCTCGGTCTATCTGTCTGTCTCTCTCTCTCTGTCTGTCTGTCTCTTTCTCTATCTCTCTGTTTATTTTCCAACCCACTGTACATTGAGGGCCCTTTTTTCTGTCGCTAACTCTTCCCACACCGCTGAGTGCACACAAACAAACAATAGATCACAACGTGCAGCTCGATCTGACTTGTTATGCTATCATTCAGTTTTTCAGAATATACATTTTTCGCGTTGTAAGACGCGAAACACTGCCAAACATTTCCCATAAGGAATGAATGGGACGAGGTCAAAAAAGTTGCAAATCTCCTGCTCTGGCATACGTTGACCTAGACACACCATTCAAACTAAGAAATGTAGATGAAACTCCAAATTATCAACGTGATGTCATACTTTTGCCTTAGCTTTCATAGTTTTTTCGACCCGGGGCAAAGCGCACAGCCCACTCTCGCGATTCCCCGGCGGGGAATTGTCTAGTGTTTATTTTACAATCCACTGTACATTGAGAGCCATTTTTTCTGTCGCTAACTCGTCCCACACCGTTGAGTGCACACAAACAAACAATACATCAAAACATGCGGTTCGATCTGACTCGGTATGCTATCATTCAGTTTTTCAGAATATCAATTTTTGGCGTCGTAAGACGCGAAAAACTGCCAAATATTTCCCATAAGGAATGAATGGGACGTTGTAAAAATGTCGCAAATCTGCAACGTTATTCAAACGTCTCCTGCTCTGGCATACATTCACCTAGAAACACCATTCAAACTTTAAAATGTAGGCACAAATCCTGTGTATTAGAGGTGTCTTCAACTTTTTTCCTATACTGTGTAGTTTTTGAATGCTGGCCCTTGAAAGATGGTGAGGGAAATTTTCTCTTTACATGACGCTCCCAGCCACAAATTTCACTCAAAAACAGTGAAATTTTCCAGAGTTGTAGCCACACTTGTCTTCTTTCTCCCAATGTGTCTATTTTCTCGGTGGGATTCACGGTTTTTGAATTATCTGCCCCTAACCAACAAGAGTAGCTCTCAACTGTCCCATTAACTCCATTGTAAATCAGGAAGAGGATTTGCAAAACTGCACCCTTCTCTAACTCGCTCCTATTGCCACATTTCTCAAAGTGGGACCACAAAACTTGGTGACTGCGTTATTTAAGGCCATTCCCGCTTGATGGTGGAGAAATTTTGCTGATACCATGTTTGCTTTTTCGTCACGGGGCAAAGCGCACAGCCCACTCTCGCGATTCCCCGGCGGGGAATTGTCTAGTGTTTATTTTGCAATCCACTTTACAATGAGAGCTCTTTTTTCTGTCGCTAACTCGTCCCACACCGTTGAGCGCACACAAACAAACAATATGTCAAAACGTGCGGTTCGATCTGACTCGGTATGCTATCATTCAGTTTTTAAGAATATCAATTTTTCGCGACGTAAAACGCGAAAAACTGCCAAACATTTCCCATAAGGAATGAATGGGACATTGTAAAAAAGTCGCAAATCTGCAACGTTTTTCAAACATCTCCTGCTCTGGCATACATTCACCTAGAAACACCATTCAAACTTTAAAATGTCGGCACAAATCCTGTTTATTAGAGGTGTGTTCAACTTTTTTCTTATACTGTGTAGTTTTTGAATGCTGGCCCTTGAAAGATGGTGAGGGAAATTTTCTCTTTAGATGATGCTCCCAGCCACAAATTTCACTCAAAAACAGTGAAATTTTCCAGAGTTGTAGCCACACTTGTCTTCTTTCTCCCAATGTGTCTATTTTCTCGGTGGGATTCACGGTTTTAGAATTATCGGCCCCTAACCAACAAGAGTAGGTCTCAACTGTCCCATTAACTCCATTGTAAATCAGGAAGAGGATTTGCAAAACTGCACCCTTCTCTAACTCGCTCCTATTGCCACATTTCTCAAAGTGGGACCACGAAACTTGGTGACTGTGTTAATTAAGGGCATTCCCGCTTGATGGTGGAGAAATTTTGCTGATACCATGTTTGCTTTTTCGTCACGGGGCAAAGCGCACAGCCCACTCTCGCGATTCCCCGGCGGGGAATTGTCTAGTGTTTATTTTACAATCCACTTTACAATGAGAGCTCTTTTTTCTGTCGCTAACTCGTCCCACACCGTTGAGCGCACACAAACAAACAATACATCAAAACGTCCGGTTCGATCTGACTCGGTATGCTATCATTCAGTTTTTAAGAATATCAAATTTTCGCGACGTAAAACGCGAAAAACTGCCAAACATTTCCCATAAGGAATGAATGGGACGTTGTAAAAAAGTCGCAAATCTGCAACGTTTTTAAAACATCTCCTGCTCTGGCATACATTCACCTAGAAACACCATTCAAACTTTAAAATGTCAACACAAATCCTGTTTATTAGCGGTGTGTTCAACTTTTTTCTTATAATGTGTAGTTTTTGAATGCTGGCCCTTGAAAGATGGTAAGGCAAATTTTCTCTTTAGATGATGCTCCCAGCCACAAATTTCACTCAAAAACAGTGAAATTTTCCAGAGTTGTAGCCACACTTGTCTTCTTTCTCCCAATGTGTCTATTTTCTCGGTGGGATTCACGGTTTTAGAGTTATCGGCCCCTAACCAACAAGAGTAGGTCTCAACTGTCCTATTAACTCCATTGTAAATCAGGAAGAGGATTTGCAAAACTGCACCCTTCTCCAAGTCGCTCCTATTGCCACATTTCTCAAAGTGGGACCACAAAACTTGGTGACTGTGTTAATTAAGGCCATTTCCGCTTGATGGTGGAGAAATTTTGCTGATACCATGTTTGCTTTTTCGTCACGGGGCAAAGCGCACAGCCCACTCTCGCGATTCCCCGGCGGGGAATTGTCTAGTGTTTATTTTACAATCCACTTTACAATGAGAGCTCTTTTTTCTGTCGCTAACTCGTCCCACCCTGTTGAGCGCACACAAACAAACAATACGTCAAAACGTGCGGTTCGATCTGACTCGGTATGCTATCATTCAGTTTTTCAGAGTATCAATTTTTCGCGACGTAAGACGCGAAAAACTGCCAAACATTTCCCATAAAGAATGAATGGGACGTTGTAAAAAAGTCGCAAATCTGCAATGTTTTTCAAACATCTCCTGCTCTGGCATACATTCACCTAGAAACACCATTCAAACTTTAAAATGTCGGCACAAATCCTGTGTATTAGAGGTGTCTTCAACTTTTTTCCTATACTGTGTAGTTTTTGAATGCTGGCCCTTGAAAGATGGTGAGGGAAATTTTCTCTTTACATGACGCTCCCAGTCACAAATTTCACTCAAAAACAGTGAAATTTTCCAGAGTTGTAGCCACACTTGTCTTCTTTCTCCCAGTGTGTCTATTTTCTCGGTGGGATTCACGGTTTTTGAATTATCTGCACCTAACCAACAAGAGTAGCTCTCAACTGTCCCATTAACTCCATTGTAAATCGGGAAGAGGATTTGCAAAACTGCACCCTTCTCTAACTCGCTCCTGTTACCACATTTCTCAAACAGGGACCACAAAACTTGGTGAATGTGTTCTTTAAGGCCTTTCCCGCTTGATGGTGGAGACATTTTGCCGATACCATGTTTGCTTTTTCGTCACGGGGCAAAGCGCACAGCCCACTCTCGCGATTCCCCGGCGGGGAATTGTCTAGTAATAATAATATTTTTCATCCTCCCGCTCGTTTTTGGCACTTAACTAGTCCCGCACCGTTTGTCGCACCCACACAAAAATATACCAAAACGTGCGTCTCGATCTGACTCGGTATGCTATCATTCAGATTTTTGAAATACGAATTTTTCGCGTCGTAAGACGCGAAAAACTGCGAAAAATTTCCCATAAGGAATGAATGGGACGAGGTCAAAAATGTCGCAAATCTGCAACGTTATTCAAACATCTCCTGCTCGGGCATAAATTCGCCTAGAAACACCATTCTAACTTTAAAACGTAGGCACAAGTCTCGACTACTTAAGTTGTATTTGAACTTTTTTCCTACGATGTATAGTTTTTGAACTCTGACCCTTTAACGACGATGAGTGATTTGGGGAAAATTCAGGGTTTTCAATGAGTGTGTATGGCGGAATGTTCGCGCAGCAGAGTGCAGGAGACCAACTGACAGAGTGAGAGAGACTCAAAAAAAACCTCAGAAATTTTCTCTTTCCGTGACGATCCCGGCCACAAATTACGCTCAAAAACAGTGATATTTTCCAGAGTTGTAGCCACACTTGTCTTCTCTCTCACAATGTGTCCACTTTTTCGGTCGGATTTACGGTTTTTGAATCATCTGCCTCTGACCGACCAGAGGAGCTCTCACTGGCTCCATTTACTCCAATGTTAATCGGGAAGAGGATTTTCGAAACTGCACCCTTTTTCAACTCGCTGGCATTTCCACATTTCTGACACCAGGACCATGAAACTTGGTGAGCGTGCACTTTAAGGCATTTCTGGCTTGACCGTGAAAAAATTTTGCTGCTATCATGTATGGTTTTGAATATATAGCACCAGTTTGACGTCCTGCATGTGAGGCTGAAAGGGCTGAGAAACAGCAGTCCCAGTCCGTTACCGGGGAGCAGGGGGGGGGTCGGCAACGATCACCGTGGCAACCGAGATCAGCTGGGCCAGCACAGACAGTCTGTCTGTCTCTCTCTCTCTATCTCTCTCTATCTTTCTCTGTCTTTGTCTCTCTCTCTCTCTCTCTCTCTATCTGTCTGTCTGTCTTTCTGTCTCTCTCTCTCTCTCTCTGTCTGTCTGTCTCTGTCTATCTGTCTGTCTCTCTCTGCCTGTCTGTCTCTCTCTCTCTCTCTCTCTCTCTATCTGTCTATCTCTCTCTCTCTCTACCTGTCTGTCTCTCTCTCTCTCTCTCTACCTGTCTCTCTCTCTCTCTACCTGTCTGTCTCTCTCTCTCTCTCTACCTGTCTCTCTCTCTCTCTCTCTCTACCTGTCTCTCTCTCTCTCTCTCTCTCTACCTGTCTATCTCTCTCTCTCTCTCTCTCTCTACCTGCCTATCTCTCTCTCTCTATCTGTCTGTCCATACATATATCTCTCTCTATCTGTCTGTCTCTCTCTCTCTCTCTCAGTCTGTCAGTCTCTATCTGTCTCTCTCTCTCTCTCTCTGTCTCTCTGTCTGTCTGTCTCTGTCTTTCTCTCTCTCTCTATCTGTCTGTCTTTCTCGGTCTATCTGTCTGTCTCTTTCTCTATCTCTGTGTTTATTTTCCAACCCACTGTACATTGAGGGCCCTTTTTCTGTCGCTAACTCTTCCCACACCGCTGACTGCATACAAACAAACAATAGATCACAACGTGCAGCTCGATCTGACTTGGTATGCTATCATGTAGTTTTTCAGAATGTCAATTTTTTCGCGTCGCAAGACGCGAAAAACTGCAAAACATTTCCCATAAGGAATGAATGGGACGAAGTCAAAAAAGTCGCAAATCTCCTGCTCTGGCATACGATGACCTAGACACACCATTCGAACTATAAAATGTAGATAAAACTCCAAATGATCAACATGATGTCATACTTTTGCCTTAGCTTTCGTAGTTTTTTCGTCACGGGGCAAAGCGCACAGCCCACTCTCGCGATTCCCCGGCGGGGAATTGTCTAGTTATTATTTTTCATCCTCCCGTGATTTTTTGGCAGTTAACTTGTCTCGCACCGTTTGTCGCACCCAAACAAAAAATATATCAAAACGTGCGTCTCGATCTGACTCGGTATGCTATCATTCAGATTTTTAAAATTTTGATTTTTCGCGTCGTAAGACGCGAAAAACTGCGAAAAATTTCCCATAAGGAATGAATGGGACGAGGTCAAAAATGTCGCAAATCTGCAACGTTTTTCAAACATCTCCTGCTCGGGCATACTTTCGCCTAGAAACACCATTCCAACTTTAAAACGTAGGCAAAGGTCTCATCTATTTAAGTTGTATTTGAACTTTTTTCCTACGATGTATAGTTTTTGAACTGTGACACTTTAACGATGATGAGTGATTTGGGGAAAATTCAGGGTTTTCAATGAGTGTGTATGGCGGAATGTTCGCGCAGCAGAGTGCAGGAGACCAACTGACAGAGTGAGAGAGACTCAAAAAATGCCTCAGAAATTTTCTCTTTCCGTGACGATCCCGGCCACAAATTACGCTCAAAAACAGTGATACTTTACAGAGTTGTAGCCACACTTGTCTTCTCTCTCACAATGCGTCCGCTTTTTCGGTCGGATTTACGGTTTTTGAATTATCTGCCTCTGACCGACCAGAGTAGCTCTCACTGGCTCCATTTACTCCAATGTTAATCGGGAAGAGGATTTTCGAAACTGCTCCCTTTTTCCAACTCGCTCCCGTTTCCACATTTCTGACACAAGGACCATGAAACTTGGTGAGCGTGCTCTTTAAGGCATTTCTGGCATGACCGTGAAAAAAATTTGCTGCTATCATGTATGGTTTTGAAAATATGGCACCAGTTTGATGTCCTGCATGTGAGGCTGAAAGTGCTGAGAAACAGCTCTGCCAGTCCGTTACCGGGGGGCAGGGGGGGGGTCAGCAACGATCACCGTGGCAACCAAGATCAGCTGGGCCAGCACAGACAGTCTGTCTGTCTGTCTGTCTCTATCTGTCTGTCTATGCATATATCTCTCTTTATCTGTCTGTCTGTCTCTATCTGTCTGTCTCTCTCTCTCTCTATCTGTCTGTCTCTGTCTCTGTCTCTCCCTGTCTCTCTATCTCTCTGTCTTTCTCTCTCTCTCTCTGTCTGTCTGCCTCTGTCTCTCTATCTATCTGTCTCTCTCTCTCTCTCTCTGTCTGTCCTTCTCTCTCTCTGTCTCTCTCTCTATCTTTCTATCTCTCTCTCTCTCTATCTGTCTGTCTATACATATATCTCTATCTGTCTGTCTGTCTCTCTCTCTATCTGTCTCTCTCTGTCTCTCTCTCTCTCTATCTTTCTATCTGTCTCTCTCTATCTGTCTATCTCTCTCTCTCTATCTCTCTCTCTCTCTATATCGGTCTGTTTCTCTCTCTCTGTCTGTCTGTCTTTGTCTGTCTGTCTGTCTGTCTCTCTCTCTCTCTATCTGTCTCTCTCTCTCTATCTGTCTGTCTATACATATATCTCTCTCTCTCTCTATCTGTCTGTCTGTCTCTGTCTCTGTCTCTCTCTCTCTCTATCTGTCTATCTGTCTGTCTGCCTCTCTCTCTCTCTCTCTCTCTCTCTGGCATACATTGACCTAGGAACACCATTCGAACTTTAAAATGTAGATACAAGTCCAAATTATCAACGTGGAATTCAACTTTTGCTCTAGCTTTCATAGTTTCTTCGTCACGGGGCAAAGCGCACAGCCCACTCTCGCGATTCCCCGGCGGGGAATTGTCTAGTAATAATATTTTTCATCCTCCCGCTCGTTTTTGGCAGCTAACTAGTCCCGCACCGTTTGTCGCACACAAACAAAAAATATATCAAAACGTGCGTCTCGATCTGACTCGGTATGCTATCATTCAGATTTTTGAAATTCGAATTTTTCGCGTCGTAAGACGCGAAAAACTGCGAAAAATTTCCCATAAGGAATGAATGGGACGGGGTCAAAAACGTCGCAAATCTGCAACGTTATTCAAACATCTCCTGCTCTGGCATACATGCGCCTAGAAACACCATTCCAACTTTAAAACGTAGGCACAAGTCTCGACTATTTAAGTTGTATTTGAACTTTTTTCCTACGATGTATAGTTTTTGAACTCTGACCCTTTAACGATGATGAGTGATTTGGGGAAAATTCAGGGTTTTCAATGAGTGTGTATGGCGGAATGTTCGCGCAGCAGAGTGCAGGAGACCAACTGACAGAGTGAGAGAGCCTCAAAAAAACACTCAGAAATTTTCTCTTTCCGTGACGATCCCGGCCACAAATTATGCTCAAAAACAGTGATATTTTCCAGAGTTTTAGCCACACTTGTCTTCTCTCTCACAATGTGTCCGCTTTTTCGGTGGGATTTACGGTTTTTGAATTATCTGCCTCTGACCGACCAGAGTAGCTCTCACTTCCTCCATTCACTCCAATGTTAATCGCGAAGAGGATTTTCGAAACTGCACCCTTTTTCAACTCGCTCGTGTTACCACATTTCGGACACGAGGACCACGAAACTTGGTGAGCGTGTTCTTTAAGGCATTTCTGGCTTGATCGTGAAAAAATTTTGGTGCTATCATGTATGGTTTTGAATATATAGCACCAGTTTGACGTCCTGCATGTGAGGCTGAAAGGGCTGAGAAAACAGCTGTCCCCAGTCCGTTAGCGGGGGGGGGGGGGGGGGGGGGGGGGGGGGGGTCAGAACGATCACCGTGGCAACCGAGATCAGCTGGGCAAGCACAGCCAGTCTGTCTGTCTCTCTCTCTCTATCTGTCTGTCTATGCATATATCTCTCTTTATCTGTCTGTCTCTATCTGTCTGCCTCTCTCTCTCTCTATCTGACTGTCTGTCTCTCTCTATCTGTCTCTCTCTATCTCTCTCTATCTGTCTGTCTCTATCTGTCTGTCTCTCTCTCTCTCTATCTGTCTGTCTCTGTCTGTCTGTATCTGTCTGCCTCTCTCTCTCTATCTTTCTGTCTCTCTCTCTCTCTATCTGTCTGTCTCTGTCTCTCCCTGTCTCTCTATCTCTCTGTCTTTCTCTCTCTCTCTCTGTCTGTCTGCCTCTGTCTCTCTATCTATCTGTCTCTCTCTCTCTCTCTCTCTCTCTCTCTGTCCTTCTCTCTCTCTGTCTCTCTCTCTCTCTCTATCTTTCTATCTCTCTCTCTCTATCTGTCTGTCTATACATATATCTCTATCTGTCTGTCTGTCTCTCTCTCTATCTGTCTCTCTCTGTCTCTCTGTCTCTCTCTCTCTCTATCTTTCTATCTGTCTCTCTCTATGAGTCTATCTCTCTCTCTCTATCTCTCTCTCTCTCTATATCGGTCTGTTTCTCTCTCTCTGTCTTTCTGTCTCTGTCTGTCTGTCTCTCTCTCTCTCTCTCTATCTATCTGTCTCTCTCTCTCTATCTGTCTGTCTATACATATCTCTCTCTCTCTCTCTCTCTCTATCTGTCTGTCTGTCTCTGTCTCTCTCTCTCTCTCTCTCTCTATCTGTCTATCTGTCTGTCTGCCTCTCTCTCTCTCTCTCTCTCTCTCTGGCATACATTGACCTAGGAACACCATTCGAACTTTAAAATGTAGATACAAGTCCAAATTATCAACGTGGAATTCAACTTTTGCTCTAGCTTTCATAGTTTCTTCGTCACGGGGCAAAGCGCACAGCCCACTCTCGCGATTCCCCGGCGGGGAATTGTCTAGTAATAATAATAATATTTTTCATCCTCCCGCTCGTTTTTGGCAGCTAACTAGTCCCGCACCGTTTGTCGCACACAAACAAAAAATATATCAAAACGTGCGTCTCGATCTGACTCGGTATGCTATCATTCAGATTTTTTAAATTTTGATTTTTCGCGTCGTAAGACGCGAAAAACTGCGAAAAATTTCCCATAAGGAATGAATGGGACGAGGTCAAAAACGTTGAAAATCTGCAACGTTATTCAAACATCTCCTGCTCTGGCATACGTGCGCCTAGAAACACCATTCCAACTTTAAAACGTAGGCACAGGTCTCGACTATTTAAGTTGTATTTGAACTTTTTTCCTACGATGTATAGTTTTTGAACTCTGACCCTTTAACGACGATGAGTGATTTCGGGAAAATTCAGGGTTTTCAATGAGTGTGTATGGCGGAATGTTCGCGCAGCAGAGTGCAGGAGACCAACTGACAGAGTGAGAGAGGCTCAAAAAAAACCTCAGAAATGTTCTCTTTCCGTGACGATCCCGGCCACAAATTATGCTCAAAAACAGTGATATTTTCCAGAGTTTTAGCCACACTTGTCTTCTCTCTCACAATGTGTCCGCTTTTTCGGTGGGATTTACGGTTTTTGAATTATCTGCCTCTGACCGACCAGAGTAGCTCTCACTTCCTCCATTCACTCCAATGTTAATCGCGAAGAGGATTTTCGAAACTGCACCCTTTTTCAACTCGCTCGTGTTACCACATTTCGGATACGAGGACCACGAAACTTGGTGAGCGTGTTCTTTAAGGCATTTCTGGCTTGATCGTGAAAAAATTTTGGTGCTATCATGTATGGTTTTGAATATATAGCACCAGTTTGACGTCCTACATGTGAGGCTGAAAGGGCTGAGAAAACAGCTGTCCCCAGTCCGTTAGCGGGGGGGGGGGGGGGGTCAGCACGATCACCGTGGCAACCGAGATCAGCTGGGCCAGCACAGACAGTCTGTCTGTCTCTCTCTCTCTATCTGTCTGTCTATGCATATATCTCTCTTTATCTGTCTGTCTCTCTCTCTCTCTATCTGACTGTCTGTCTCTCTCTATCTGTCTCTCTCTATCTCTCTCTATCTATATGTCTCTATCTGTCTGTCTCTCTCTCTCTATCTTTCTGTCTCTCTCTCTCTCTATCTGTCTGTCTCTGTCTCTGTCTCTCCCTGTCTCTCTATCTCTCTGTCTTTCTCTCTCTCTCTCTCTCTCTCTCTCTCTCTGTCTGTCTGCCTCTGTCTCTCTATCTATCTGTCTCTCTCTCTGTCTGTCCTTCTCTCTCTCTGTCTCTCTCTCTCTATCTTTCTATCTCTCTCTCTCTATCTGTCTGTCTATACATATATCTCTATCTGTCTGTCTGTCTCTCTCTCTATCTGTCTCTCTCTCTCTCTCTATCTTTCTATCTGTCTGTCTGTCTGTCTCTGTCTGTCTGTCTGTCTCTCTCTCTCTATCTATCTGTCTCTGTCTCTGTCTCTGTCTGTCTCTCTCTCTCTATCTCTCTCTATCTTTCTCTGTCTCTGTCTTTGTCTCTCTCTCTCTCTCTCTCTATCTGTCTGTCTGTCTGTCTGTCTCTCTCTCTCTCTCTATCTGTCTCTGTCTTTGTCTCTCTCTCTCTCTCTCTCTCTCTCTCTCTCTCTGTCTGTCTGTCTCTGTCTATCTGTCTGTCTCTCTCTGCCTGTCTTTCTCTCTCTCTCTCTCTCTCTTTATTTGTCTGTCTGTCTCTCTCTCTCTCTATCTGTCTATCTCTCTCTCTCTACCTGTCTGTCTCTCTCTCTCTCTACCTGTCTGTCTCCCTCTCTCTCTCTCTACCTGTCTCTCTCTCTCTCTCTCTCTCTACCTGTCTATCTCTCTCTCTCTCTCTACCTGCCTATCTCTCTCTCTCTATCTGTCTGTCCATACATATATCTTTCTCTATCTGTCTGTCTCTCTCTCTCTCTATCTTTCTGTCTGCCTCTGTCTCTCTATCTATCTGTCTGTCATCCTCTCTCTCTATCTGTCTGTCTGTCTCTATCTGTCTGTCTCTCTCTCTCTCTATGTGTCTCTCTCTCTCTATATATATATATATATATGTTTTTCTTTCTGTCTCTCTGTCTGTCTGTCTCTGTCTCTCTCTCACTCTGTCTGTCTCTCTGACTGTCTGTGTCTGTCTCTCTCTCTCTCTTTATCTGTCTCTCTCTCTCTCAATCTGTCTATCTCTCTCTCTCTATCTCTCTCTCTATCTCTCTCTCTCTCTACCTGTCTATCTCTCTCTCTCTCTCTATCTCTCTCTCTATCTGTCTGTCTCTGTCTATCTGTCTGTCTGCCTCTCTCTCTTTTTATATATATATGTCTGTCTGTCTGTCTGTCTGTCTCTCCCTCTATCTCTCTGTTTATTTTACAATCCACTGTACATTGAGAGCCAGTTTTTCTGTCGCTAACTCGTCCCACACCGTTGAGCGCACACAAACAAACAATACATCAAAACGTGCGGCTCGATCTGACTCGGTATGCTATCATTCAGTTTTCCAGAATATCAATTTTTCGCGTCGTAAGACGCGAAAAACTACCAAACATCTCCCATAAGGAATGAATGGGACGAGGTCAAAAAAGTTGCAAATCTTCAACATTATTCAAACGTCTCTTGCTCTGGCATACGTTGACCTAGACACACCATTCGAACTGTAAAATGTACATACAAGTCCAAATTATCAACGTGATGTCATACTTTTGCCTTAGCTTTCATAGTTTTTTCGTCACGGGGCAAAGCGCACAGCCCACTCTCGCGATTCCCCGGCGGGGAATTGTCTAGTAATAATAATATTTTTCATCCTCCCGCTCGTTTTTGGCAGCTAACTAGTCCCGCACCGTTTGTCGCACACAAACAAAAAATATATCAAAACGTGCGTCTCGATCTGACTCGGTATGCTATCATTCAGATTTTTGAAATACGAATTTTTCGCGTCGTAAGACGCGAAAAACTGCGAAAAATTTCCCATAAGGAATGAATGGGACGAGGTCAAAAATGTCGCAAATCTGCAACATTTTTCAAACATCTCCTGCTCGGGCATACATTCGCCTAGAAACACCATTCTAACTTTAAAACGTAGGCACAGGTGTTGTCTATTTAAGTTGTATTTGAACTTTTTTCCTACGATGTATCGTTTTTGAACTCTGACCCTTTAACGATGATGAGTGATTTGGGGAAAATTCAGGGTTTTCAATGAGTGTGTATGGCGGAATGTTCGTGCAGCAGAGTGCAGGAGACCAACTGACAGAGTGAGAGAGACTCAAAAAAAACCTCAGAAATTTTCTGTTTCCGTGACGATCCCGGCCACAAATTACGCTCAAAAACAGTGATATTTTCCAGAGTTGTAGCCACACTTGTCTTCTCTCTCACAATGCTTCCACTTTTTCGGTCGGATTTACGGTTTTTGAATCATCTGCCTCTGACCGACCAGAGGAGCTCTCACTGGCTCCATTCACTCCAATGTTAATCGGGAAGAGGTTTTTCAAAACTGCACCCTTTTTGAGATCGCTCCCGTTACCACATTTCTGACACGACGACCACGAAACTTGGTGAGCTTGTTCTTTAAGGCATTTCTGGCTTGACCGTGAAAAATTTTGCTGCTATCATGTACGGTTTTGAAGATATGGCACCGGTTTGACGTCCTGCATGTGAGGCTGAAAGGGCTGAGAAACAGCTGTGCCAGTCCGTTACCGGGGGGCAGGGGGGGGGGGGGGGTCAGCACGATCACCGTGGCAACCGAGATCAGCTGGGCAAGCACAGACAGTCTGTCTGTCTCTCTCTCTCTATCTGTCTGTCTATGCATATATCTCTCTTTATCTGTCTGTCTCTCTCTCTCTCTATCTGACTGTCTGTCTCTCTCTATCTGTCTCTCTCTATCTCTCTCTATCTGTCTGTCTCTATCTGTCTGTCTCTCTCTCTCTCTATCTGTCTGTCTCTGTCTGTCTGTATCTGTCTGCCTCTCTCTCTCTATCTTTCTGTCTCTCTCTCTCTCTATCTGTCTGTCTCTGTCTCTCTATCTATCTCTCTCTCTCTCTCTCTCTCTCTGTCCTTCTCTCTCTCTGTCTCTGTCTCTCTATCTTTCTATCTCTCTCTCTATCTGTCTGTCTATACATATATCTCTATCTGTCTGTCTGTCTCTCTATCTGTCTCTCTCTCTCTCTCTATCTTTCTATCTGTCTCTCTCTATCTGTCTATCTGTCTGTCTGCCTCTCTCTATCTCTCTCTCTATATATCTGTCTGTTTCTCTCTGTCTGTCTGTCTCTCTCTCTCTCTCTATCTATCTATACATATATCTCTCTCTATCTTTCTGTCTCTCTCTCTCTCTCTGTCTGTCTGTCTCTCTCTCTCTCTCTCTCTCTCTATCTGTCTCTCTCTCTCTATCTGTCTATCTATACATATATCTCTCTCTATCTTTCTGTCTCTCTCTCTCTCTGTCTGTCTCTCTCTCTCTCTCTCTCTCTCTCTCTCTCTCTCTCTCTCTATCTGTCTATCTGTCTGTCTGCCTCTCTCTCTCTCTCTCTCTCTCTCTCTCTGGCATACATTGACCTAGGAACACCATTCGAACTTTAAAATGTAGATACAAGTCCAAATTATCAACGTGGAATTCAACTTTTGCTCTAGCTTTCATAGTTTCTTCGTCACGGGGCAAAGCGCACAGCCCACTCTCGCGATTCCCCGGCGGGGAATTGTCTAGTTAGTGGGCTGTGCTCGCCAGCCCACTATGGACACCTCTATAGCTCTGCTATAGGGTGTCCATAGTGGGCTGTGCGGAGCACAGCCCACTATTACTATTGCTCGCGCCTCTTCTTAATATTTTTCATCCTCCCGCTCGTTTTTGGCACTTAACTTGTCTCGCACCGTTTGTCGCACCGAAACAAAAAATATATCAAAACGTGCGTCTCGATCTGACTCGGTATGCTATCATTCAGATTTTTAAAATTTTGATTTTTCGCGTCGTAAGACGCGAAAAACTGCGAAAAATTTCCCATAAGGAATGAATGGGACGAGGTCAAAAATGTCGCAAATCTGCAACGTTATTCAAACATCTCCTGCTCGGGCATAAATTCGCCTAGAAACACCATTCCAACTTTAAAACGTAGGCACAGGTCTCGTCTATTTAAGTTGTATTTGAACTTTTTTCCTACGATGTATAGTTTTTGAACTCTGACCCTTTAACGATGATGAGTGATTTGGGGAAAATTCAGGGTTTTCAATGAGTGTGTATGGCGGAATGTTCGCGCAGCAGAGTGCAGGAGACCAACTGACAGAGTGAGAGAGACTCAAAAAAAACCTCAGAAACTTTCTCTTTCCGTGACGATCCCGGCCACAAATTACGCTCAAAAACAGTGATATTTTCCAGAGTTGTAGCCAAACTTGTTTTCTCTCTCACAATGTGTCCGCTTTTTCGGTCGGATTTACGGTTTTTGAATTATCTGCCTCTGACCGACCAGAGTAGCTCTCACTGGCTCCATTTACTCCAATGTTAATCGGGAAGAGGATTTTCGAAACTGCACCCTTTTTCCAACTCGCTCGCGTTTCCACATTTCTGACACGAGGACCACGAAACTTGGTGAGCGTGTTCTTTAAGGGATTTCTGGCTTGATCGTGAAAATTTTTTGCCCCTATCATGTATGGTTTTGAATATATAGCACCAGTTTTACGTCCTGCATGTGAGGCTGAAAGGGCTGAGAAACAGCAGTCCCAGTCCGTTACCGGGGGGCAGGGGGGGGGTCGGCAACGATCACCGTGGCAACCGAGATCAGCTGGGCCAGCACAGACAGTCTGTTTGTCTCTCTCTCTCTCTCTCTCTCTCATTATCTGTTTGTTTATCTCTCTCTATCTCTCTCTCTCTCTCTACCTGTCTATCTCTCTCTCTCTATCTTCCTGTCTATCTCTCTCTCACTATCTACCTTTCTATCTCTCTCTCTCTATCTACCTGTCTATCTCTCTCTCTCTCTATCTGTGTGTCCATACATATCTCTCTCTCTCTCTATCTGTCTGTCTGTCTTTCTCGGTCTGTCTGTCTGTCTCTGTCTCTCTATCTGTCTGTCTCTATCTGTCTGTCTCTTTCTCTCGCTCTCTCTCTGTCTGTCTGTCTCTATCTGTTTTTCTCTCTCTCTCTCTTTCTCTGTCTTTCTCTCTCTCTATCTGTCTGTCTGTCTCTGTCTATCTGTCTGTCTGTCTCTCTCTCTCTCTCTATCTGTCTGTCTGTCTGTCTGTCTGTCTGTCCCTCTATCTCTGTTTATTTTACAATCCACTGTACATTGAGAGCCAGTTTTTCTGTCGCTAACTCGTCCCACACCGTTGAGCGCACACAAACAAACAAAACATCAAAACGTGCGGTCCGATCTGACTCGTTATGCTATCATCCAGTCTTCAGGACATCAATTTTTCGCGTCGTAAGACGCGAAAAACTGCAAAACATTTCCCATAAGGAATGAATGGGACAAGGTCAAAAAAGTCGCAAATCTCCTGCTCTGGCATACGTTGACCTAGACACACCATTCAAACTATAAAATGTAGATAAAACTCCAAATTATCAACGTGATGTCATAATTTTGCCTTAACTTTCATAGTTTTTTCATCACGGGACAAAGCGCACAGCCCACTCTCGCGATTCCCCGGCGGGGAATTGTCTAGTAATATTTTTCATCCTCCCGCTCGTTTTTGGCAGCTAACTAGTCCCGCACCGTTTGTCGCACACAAACAAAAAATATATCAAAACGTGCGTCTCGATCTGACTCGGTATGCTATCATTCAGATTTTTGAAATTCGAATTTTTCGCGTCGTAAGACGCGAAAAACTGCGAAAAATTTCCCATAAGGAATGAATGGGACGGGGTCAAAAACGTCGCAAATCTGCAACGTTATTCAAACATCTCCTGCTCTGGCATACGTGCGCCTAGAAACACCATTCCAACTTTAAAACGTAGGCACAAGTCTCGACTATTTAAGTTGTATTTGAACTTTTTTCCTACGATGTATAGTTTTTGAACTCTGACCCTTTAACGATGATGAGTGATTTGGGGAAAATTCAGGGTTTTCAATGAGTGTGTATGGCGGAATGTTCGCGCAGCAGAGTGCAGGAGACCAACTGACAGAGTGAGAGAGCCTCAAAAAAACACTCAGAAATTTTCTCTTTCCGTGACGATCCCGGCCACAAATTATGCTCAAAAACAGTGATATTTTCCAGAGTTTTAGCCACACTTGTCTTCTCTCTCACAATGTGTCCGCTTTTTCGGTCGGATTTACGGTTTTTGAATTATCTGCCTCTGACCGACCAGAGTAGCTCTCACTTCCTCCATTCACTCCAATGTTAATCGCGAAGAGGATTTTCGAGACTGCACCCTTTTTCAACTCGCTCGTGTTACCACATTTCGGACACGAGGACCACGAAACTTGGTGAGCGTGTTCTTTAAGGCATTTCTGGCTTGATCGTGAAAAAATTTTGGTGCTATCATGTATGGTTTTGAATATATAGCACCAGTTTGACGTCCTGCATGTGAGGCTGAAAGGGCTGAGAAACAGCAGTCCCAGTCCGTTACCGGGGAGCAGGGGGGGGGTCGGCAACGATCACCGTGGCAACCGAGATCAGCTGGGCCAGCACAGACAGTCTGTCTGTCTCTCTCTCTCTCTCTGTCTGTCTATGCATATATCTCTCTCTATCTGTCTGTGAGTCTCTATCTCTCTCTCTTTGTCTGTCTCTCTCTCTCTCTCTTTATTTGTCTGTCTCTCTCTCTCTCTATCTGTCTATCTCTCTCTCTCTCTACCTGTCTGTCTCTCTCTCTCTCTCTCTCTACCTGTCTCTCTCTACCTGTCTATCTCTCTCTCTCTCTACCTGCCTATCTCTCTCTCTCTCTGTCTGTGCATACATATATCTCTCTCTATCTGTCTGTCTTCTGTCTCTATCTGTCTGTCTGTCTGTCTGTCTCTCTCTCTCTCTCTCTCTCTCTCTCTCTCTCTGTCTGTCTCTATCTGTCTCTCTCTCTCTCCCTCTCTCTGTCTGTCTGTCTCTGTCTTTCTCTCTCTCTCTATCTGTCTGTCTTTCTCAGTCTATCTGTCTGTCTCTCTCTCTTTTCTCTCTTTTCTCCCTTTTTTCTGTCGCTAACTCTTCCCACATCGCTGAGTGCACACAAACAAACAATAGATCACAACGTGCAGCTCGATCTGACTCGGTATGCCATCATTCAGTTTTTCAGAATATAGATAATTCGCATCGTAAGACGCGAAAAACTGCCAAACATTTCTCATAAGGAATGTGTGGACGAGGTCAAAAAAATCGCAAATCTCCTTCTCTGGCATACGTTGACCTAGACACACCATTCAAACTGTAAAATGTACATAGAAGTCAAAATTATCAACATGATAGCATACTTTTGCCTTAGCTTTCATAGTTTTTTCGTCACGGGGCAAAGCGCACAGCCCACTCTCGTGATTCCCCGGCGGGGAATTGTCTAGTTAGTGGGCTGTGCTCGCCAGCCCACTATGGACACCTCTATAGCTCTGCTATAGGGTGTCCATAGTGGGCTGTGCGGAGCACAGCCCACTATTATTATTGCTCGCGCCTCTTCTTATTATTATTCATCCTCCTTCCGATTTTGGCACTTAACTCGTCTCGCACCGTTTGTCGCACACAAACAAAAAATATATCAAAACGTGCGTCTCGATCTGACTCGGTATGCTATCATTCAGATTTTTGAAATTTTGATTTTTCGCGTCGTAAGACGCGAAAAACTGCGAAAAATTTCCCATAAGGAATGAATGGGACGAGGTCAAAAATGTCGCAAATCTGCAACGTCTTTCAAACATCTCCTGCTCTGGCATACGTTGACCTAGAAACACCATTCAAGCTTTAAAACGTAGGCACAAGTCTCGACTATTTAAGTTGTATTTGAACTTTTTTCCTACAATGTACAGTTTTTGAACTCTGACCCTTTAACGATGATGAGTGATTTGGGGAAAATTCAGGGTTTTCAATGAGTGTGTATGGCGGAATGTTCGCGCAGCAGAGTGCAGGACACCAACTGACAGAGTGAAAGAGGCTAAAAAAAAACTCAGAAAATTTTTCTTTCCGTGACGATCCCGGCCACAAATTACGCTCAAAAACAGTGATATTTTCCAGAGTTGTCGCCACACTTGTCTTCTCTCTCACAATGCGTCCACTTTTTCGGTCGGATTTACGGTTTTTGAATCATCTGCCTCTGACCGACCAGAGGAGCTCTCACTGGCTCCATTCACTCCAATGTTAATCGGGAAGAGGTTTTTCGAAACTGCACCCTTTTTGAGATCGCTCCCGTTACCACATTTCTGACACGAGGACCACGAAACTCGGTGAGCTTGTTCTTTAAGGCATTTCTGGCTTGATCGTGAAAAAATTTTGCTGCTATCATGTACGGTTTTGAAGATATGGCACCGGTTTGACGTCCTGCATGTGAGGCTGAAAGGGCTGAAAAATTAGCTGCACCAGTCCGTTACCGGGGGTGGTCGGCAACGATCACCGTGGCAGCCGAGATCAGCTGGGCCAGCACAGACAGTCTGTCTCTCTCTCTCTATCTGTCTGTGTCTTTCTGTCTCTCTCTCTCTCTCTCTCTCTCTCTCCCTATCTTTCTACCTGTCTGTCTGTCTCTCTCTCTCTCTCTCTTTCTACCTGTCTGTCTGTCTGTCTCTCTCTCTCTCTTTCTACCTGTCTGTCTGTCTGTCTCTCTCTCTCTCTGTCTGTCTATCTCTCTCTATCTGTCTGTCTCTGTCTCTCTCTACCTGTCTGTCTCTTTCTCTCTCTCTCTTTCTATCTGTCTGTCTGTCTGTCTCTCTCTCTCTCTATCTGTTTGTCTCTCTCTCTATCTGTCTGTCTCTGTCTCTCTCTACCTGTCTGTCTCTTTCTCTCTCTCTCTTTCTATCTGTCTGTCTGTCTGTCTCTCTCTCTCTCTCTCTATCTATCTGTCTGTCTCTCTCTCTCTCTTTCTGTTTGTCTCTCTCTCTATCTATCTGTCTGTCTCTCTCTCTCTCTATATATATATATATCTCTGTATCTGTCTGTCTGCCTCTCTCTCTATCTCTCTCTCTCTCTCTCTATCTGTCTGTCTCTGTCTTTTTCTCTGTCTGTCTCTGTTTCTCTTTATCCATCTGTTTGTCTGTCTGTCTGTCTTTCTGTCTCTCCCTCTATCTCTCTTTTTATTTTACAATCCACTGTACATTGAGAGCCAGTTTTTCTGTCGCTATCTCGTCCCACACCGTTGAGCACACACAAACAAACAATACATCAAAACGTGCGGCTCGATCTGACTCGGTATGCTATCATTCAGTTTTCCAGAATATCAATTTTTCGCGTCGTAAGAAAAACTGCCAAACATTTCCCAAACATTTCCCATAAGGAATGAATGGGACGAGGTAAAAAAAGTGGCAGATCTTCAACATTTTTCAAACACCTCCTGCTCTGGCATACGTTGACCTAGACACACCATTCAAACTGTAAAATGTAGATAAAACTCCAAATTATCAATGTGATGTCATACTTTTGCCTTAGCTTTCATAGTTTTTTCTACCCGGGGCAAAGCGCACAGCCCACTCTCGCGATTCCCCGGCGGGGAATTGTCTAGTAATATTTTTCATCCTCCCGCTCGTTTTTGGCACTTAACTAGTCCCGCACCGTTTGTCGCACCCACACAAAAATATACCAAAACGTGCGTCTCGATCTGACTCGGTATGCTATCATTCAGATTTTTGAAATACGAATTTTTCGCGTCGTAAGACGCGAAAAACTGCGAAAAATTTCCCATAAGGAATGAATGGGACGAGGTCAAAAATGTCGCAAATCTGCAACGTCTTTCAAACATCTCCTGCTCTGGCATACGTTGACCTAGAAACACCATTCAAGCTTTAAAACGTAGGCACAAGTCTCGACTATTTAAGTTGTATTTGAACTTTTTTCCTACAATGTACAGTTTTTGAACTCTGACCCTTTAACGATGATGAGTGATTTGGGGAAAATTCAGGGTTTTCAATGAGTGTGTATGGCGGAATGTTCGCGCAGCAGAGTGCAGGACACCAACTGACAGAGTGAGAGAGGCTAAAAAAAAACTCCGAAATTTTTTCTTTCCGTGACGATCCCGGCCACAAATTACGCTCAAAGACAGTGATATTTTCCAGAATTTTAGCCACACTTGTCTTCTCTCTCACAATGTGTCCGTTTTTTCGGTGGGATTTACGGTTTTTGAATTATCTGCCTCTGACCGACCAGAGTAGCTCTCACTTCCTCCATTCACTCCAATGTTAATCGCGAAGAGGATTTTCGAAACTGCACCCTTTTTCAACTCGCTCGTGTTACCACATTTCGGACACGAGGACCACGAAACTTGGTGAGCGTGTTGTTTAAGGCATTTCTGGCTTGATCGTGAAAAAATTTTGGTGCTATCATGTATGGTTTTGAATATATAGCACCAGTTTGACGTCCTGCACGTGAGGCTGAAAGGGCTGAGAAAACAGCTGTCACCAGTCCGTTAGCGAGGGGGGGGGGGGGTCAGCACGATCACCGTGGCAACCGAGATCAGCTGGGCAAGCACAGTCTGTCTGTCTGTCTCTCTCTCTTTATCTGTCTGTCTATGCAGATATCTCTCTTCATCTGTCTGTCTCTCTCTCTCTCTATCTGACTGTCTGTCTCTATCTGTCTCTCTCTATCTGTCTCTATCTGTCTGTCTCTATCTGTCTGTCTCTCTCTCTCTCTATCTGTCTGTCTCTGTCTGTCTGTATCTGTCTGCCTCTCTCTCTCTATCTTTCTGTCTCTCTCTCTCTCTCTGTCTGTCTCTGTCTCTCCCTGTCTCTCTATCTCTCTGTCTTTCTCTCTCTCTCTCTGTCTGTCTGCCTCTGTCTCTCTATCTATCTGTCTCTCTCTCTCTCTCTCTCTCTCTGTCTCTCTCTCTCTATCTTTCTATCTCTCTCTCACTATCTGTCTGTCTATACATATATCTCTATCTGTCTGTCTGTCTCTCTCTCTATCTGTCTCTCTCTGTCTCTCTGTCTCTCTCTCTCTCTATCTTTCTATCTGTCTCTCTCTATCTGTCTGTCTCTGTCTCTCTCTCTACCTGTCTCTCTCTCTCTCTCTCTCTACCTGTCTCTCTCTCTCTCTCTCTCTCTCTCTCTACCTGCCTATCTCTCTCTCTCTATCTGTCTGTCCATACATATATCTTTCTCTATCTGTCTGTCTGTCTCTCTCTCTCTCTGTCTGTCAGTCTCTATCTGTCTCTCTCTCTCTCTCTGTCTCTCTGTCTTTCTGTCTCTGTCTTTCTCTCTCTCTCTATCTGTCTGTCTTTCTCGGTCTATCTGTCTGTCTCTTTCTCTATCTCTGTGTTTATTTTCCAACCCACTGTACATTGAGGGCCCTTTTTCTGTCGCTAACTTTTCCCACACCGCTGACTGCATACAAACAAACAATAGATCACAACGTGCAGCTCGATCTGACTTGGTATGCTATCATGTAGTTTTTCAGAACGTCAATTTTTTCGCGTCGCAAGACGCGAAAAACTGCAAAACATTTCCCATAAGGAATGAATGGGACGACGTCAAAAAAGTCGCAAATCTCCTGCTCTGGCATACGTTGACCTAGACACACCATTCGAACTACCAAATGTAGATAAAACTCCAAATTATCAACGTGATGTCATACTTTTGCCTTAGCTTTCATAGTTTTTTTGACCCGGGGCAAAGCCCACAGCCCACTCTCGCGATTCCCCGGCGGGGAATTGTCTAGTTAGTGGGCTGTGCTCGCCAGCCCACTATGGACACCTCTATAGCTCTGCTATAGGGTGTCCATAGTGGGCTGTGCGAAGCACAGCCCACTATTACTATTGCTCGCGCCTCTTCTTAATAATATTATTATTTTTCATCCTCCCGCTCTTTTTTGGCACTTAACTAGTCCTGCACCGTTTGTCGCACCCAAACAAAAAATATATCAAAACGTGCGTCTCGATCTGACTCGGTGTGCTATCATTCAGATTTTTGAAATACGAATTTTTCGCGTCGTAAGACGCGAAAAACTGCGAAAAATTTCCCATAAGGAATGAATGGGACGAGGTCAAAAATGTCGCAAATTTGCAACGTTTTTCAAACATCTCCTGCTCGGGCATACATTCGCCTAGAAACACCATTCTAACTTTAAAACGTAGGCACAGGTCTTGTCTATTTAAGTTGTATTTGAACTTTTTTCCTACGATGTATAGTTTTTGAACTCTGACCCTTTAACGATGATGAGTGATTTGGGGAAAATTCAGGGTTTTCAATGAGTGTGTATGGCGGAATGTTCGCGCAGCAGAGTGCAGGAGACCAACTGACAGAGTGAGAGAGACTCAAAAAAAACCTCAGAAATTTTCTCTTTCCGTGACGATCCCGGCCACAAATTACGCTCAAAAACAGTGATATTTTCCAGAGTTGTAGCCACACTTGTCTTCTCTCTCACAATGTGTCCACTTTTTCGGTCGGATTTACGGTTTTTGAATCATCTGCCTCTGACCGACCAGAGGAGCTCTCACTGGCTCCATTTACTCCAATGTTAATCGGGAAGAGGATTTTCGAAACTGCACCCTTTTTCAACTCGCTGGCATTTCCACATTTCTGACACCAGGACCATGAAACTTGGTGAGCGTGCTCTTCAAGGCATTTCTGGCTTGACCATGAAAAAATTTTGCTGCTATCATGTATGGTTTTGAATATATAGCACCAGTTTGACGTCCTGCATGTGAGGCTGAAAGGGCTGAGAAACATCAGTCCCAGTCCGTTACCGGGGAGCAGGGGGGGGGTCGGTAACGATCACCGTGGCAACCGAGATCAGCTGGGCAAGCACAGACAGTCTGTCTGTCTCTCTCTCTCTATCTCTCTCTATCTTTCTCTGTCTCTGTCTTTGTCTCTCTCTCTCTCTCTCTATCTATCTGTCTGTCTGTCTGTCTGTCTGTCTGTCTCTCTCTCTCTATCTTTCTCTGTCTCTGTCTTTGTCTCTCTCTCTCTCTCTCTCTCTCTCTCTGTCTGTCTGTCTCTGTCTATCTGTCTGTCTCTCTCTGCCTGTCTTTCTCTCTCTCTCTCTCTCTCTCTCTTTATTTGTCTGTCTCTCTCTCTCTCTCTATCTGTCTATCTCTCTCTCTCTCTACCTGTCTGTCTCTTTCTCTCTCTCTCTACCTGTCTCTCTCTCTCTACCTGTCTGTCTCTCTCTCTCTCTCTCTCTCTACCTGTCTATCTCTCTCTCTCTCTCTCTCTCTCTCTACCTGCCTATCTCTCTCTCTCTATCTGTCTGTCCATACATATATCTCTCTCTATCTGTCTCTCTCTCTCTCTCTCTCTCTCTCTCTCTCTCTCTCTCTCTCTCTCTCTCTGTCTGTCAGTCTCTATCTGTCTCTCTCTCTCTCTCTGTCTCTCTGTCTGTCTGTCTCTGTCTTTCTCTCTCTATCTGTCTGTCTTTCTCGGTCTATCTGTCTGTCTCTTTCTCTATCTCTGTGTTTATTTTCCAACCCACTGTACATTGAGGGCCCTTTTTCTGTCGCTAACTCTTCCCACACCGCTGACTGCATACAAACAAACAATAGATCACAACGTGGAGCTCGATCTGAGTTGGTATGCTATCATGTAGTTTTTCAGAATGTCAATTTTTTCGCGTCACAAGACGCGAAAAACTGCAAAACATTTCCCATAAGGAATGAATGGGACGAAGTCAAAAAATTCGCAAATCTCCTGCTCTGGCATACGTTGACCTAGACACACCATTTGAACTATAAAATGTAGATAAAACTCCAAATTATCAACGTGATGTCATACTTTTGCCTTAGCTTTCATAGGTTTTTCGACCCGGGGCAAAGCGCACAGCCCACTCTCGCGATTCCCCGGCGGGGAATTGTCTAGTGTTTATTTTACAATCCACTTTACAATGAGAGCTCTTTTTTCTGTCGCTAACTCGTCCCACACCGTTGAGTGCTCACAAACAAACAATACGTCAAAACGTGCGGTTCGATCTGACTCGGTATGCTATCATTCAATTTTTCAGAATATCAATTTTTCGCGACGTAAGACGCGAAAAACTGCCAAACATTTCCCATAAGGAATGAATGGGACGTTGTAAAAAAGTCGCAAATCTGCAACGTTTTTCAAACATCTCCTGCTCTGGCATACATTCACCTAGAAACGCCATTCAAACTTTAAAATGTCAGCACAAATCCTGTGTATTAGCGGTGTCTTCAACTTTTTTCCTATACTGTGTAGTTTTTGAATGCTGGCCCTTGAAAGATGGTGAGGGAAATTTTCTCTTTACATGACGCTCCCAGCCACAAATTTCACTCAAAAACAGTGAAATTTTCCAGAGTTGTAGCCACACTTGTCTTCTTTCTCCCAATGTGTCTATTTTCTCGGTGGGATTCACGGTTTTTGAATTATCTGCCCCTAACCAACAAGAGTAGCTCTCAACTGTCCCATTAACTCCATTGTAAATCAGGAAGAGGATTTGTGAAACTGCACCCTTCTCTAACTCGCTCCTATTGCCACATTTCTCAAAGTGGGACCACAAAACTTGGTGACTGTGTTCTTTAAGGCCATTCCCGCTTGATGGTGGAGAAATTTTGCTGATACCATGTTTGCTTTTTCGTCACGGGGCAAAGCGCACAGCCCACTCTCGCGATTCCCCGGCGGGGAATTGTCTAGTTAGTGGGCTGTGCTCGCCAGCCCACTATGGACACCTCTATAGCTCTGCTATAGGGTGTCCATAGTGGGCTGTGCGGAGCACAGCCCACTATTACTATTGCTCGCGCCTCTTCTTAATAATAATAATAATAATAATAATATTTTTCATCCTCCCGCTCGTTTTTGGCAGCTAACTAGTCCCGCACCGTTTGTCGCACACAAACAAAAAATATATCAAAACGTGCGTCTCGATCTGACTCGGTATGCTATCATTCAGATTTTTGAAATACGAATTTTTCGCGTCGTAAGACGCGAAAAACTGCGAAAAATTTCCCATAAGGAATGAATGGGACGGGGTCAAAAACGTCGCAAATCTGCAACGTTATTCAAACATCTCCTGCTCTGGCATACGTGCGCCTAGAAACACCATTCCAACTTTAAAACGTAGGCACAAGTCTCGACTATTTAAGTTGTATTTGAACTTTTTTCCTACGATGTATAGTTTTTGAACTCTGACCCTTTAACGATGATGAGTGATTTGGGGAAAATTCAGGGTTTTCAATGAGTGTGTATGGCGGAATGTTCGCGCAGCAGAGTGCAGGAGACCAACTGACAGAGTGAGAGAGCCTCAAAAAAACACTCAGAAATTTTCTCTTTCCGTGACGATCCCGGCCACAAATTATGCTCAAAAACAGTGATATTTTCCAGAGTTGTAGCCACACTTGTCTTCTCTCTCACAATGTGTCCGCTTTTTCGGTGGGATTTACGGTTTTTGAATTATCTGCCTCTGACCGACCAGAGTAGCTCTCACTTTGTCCATTCACTCCAATGTTAATCGCGAAGAGGATTTTCGAAACTGCACCCTTTTTCAACTCGCTCGTGTTACCACATTTCGGATACGAGGACCACGAAACTTGGTGAGCGTGTTCTTTAAGGCATTTCTGGCTTGATCGTGAAAAAATTTTGGTGCTATCATGTATGGTTTTGAATATATAGCACCAGTTTGACGTCCTACATGTGAGGCTGAAAGGGCTGAGAAAACAGCTGTCCCCAGTCCGTTAGCGGGGGGGGAGGGGGGTCAGCACGATCACCGTGGCAACCGAGATCAGCTGGGCAAGCACAGACAGTCTGTCTGTCTCTCTCTCTCTGTCTGTGTCTTTCTGTCTCTCTCTCTCTCTCTATCTTTCTACCTGTCTGTCTGTCTGTCTATCTCTCTC
>NW_023504064.1:155000-222500 GCF_904848185.1 Acanthopagrus latus
CTGTGAAAAAATTTTGCTGCTATCATGTATGGTTTTGAATATATAGCACCAGTTTGACGTCCTGCATGTGAGGCTGAAAGGGCTGAGAAACAGCAGTCCCAGTCCGTTACCGGGGAGCAGGGGGGGGGTCGGCAACGATCACCGTGGCAACCGAGATCAGCTGGGCAAGCACAGACAGTCTGTCTGTCTCTCTATCTCTATCTCTCTCTATCTTTTTCTGTCTTTGTCTCTCTCTCTCTCTGTCTGTCTGTCTGTCTCTCTGTCTCTCTCTCTCTTTCTCTGTCTCTGTCTTTGTCTCTCTCTCTCTCTGTCTCTCTCTGCCTGTCTTTCTCTCTCTCTCTCTCTCTCTCTCTCTTTATTTGTCTGTCTCTCTCTCTCTCTCTCTCTATCTGTCTATCTCTCTCTCTCTCTACCTGTCTGTCTCTCTCTCTCTCTCTACCTGTCTCTCTCTCTCTCTACCTGTCTGTCTCTCTCTCTCTCTCTACCTGTCTCTCTCTCTCTCTCTCTAACTGTCTCTCTCTCTCTCTCTCTCTCTCTCTCTCTCCCTGTCTATCTCTCTCTCTCTCTCTCTACCTGCCTATCGCTCTCTCTCTATCTGTCTGTCCATACATATATCTCTCTCTATCTGTCTGTCTCTCTCTCTCTCTCTCAGTCTGTCAGTATCTATCTGTCTCTCTCTCTCTCTCTCTGTCTCTCTGTCTGTCTGTCTCTGTCTTTCTCTCTCTCTCTATCTGTCTGTCTTTCTCGGTCTATCTGTCTGTCTCTTTCTCTATCTCTGTGTTTATTTTCCAATCCACTGTACATTGAGGGCCCTTTTTCTGTCGCTAACTCTTCCCACACCGCTGACTGCATACAAACAAACAATAGATCACAACGTGCAGCTCGACCTGACTTGGTATGCTATCATGTAGTTTTTCAGAATGTCAATTTTTTCGCGTCGCAAGACGCGAAAAACTGCAAAACATTTCCCATAAGGAATGAATGGGACGAAGTCAAAAAAGTCGCAAATCTGCTGCTCTGGCATACGTTGACCTAGACACACCATTCGAACTATAAAATGTAGATAAAACTACAAATTATCAACGTGATGTCATACTTTTGCCTTAGCTTTCATAGTTTTTTCGACCCGGGGCAAAGCGCACAGCCCACTCTCGCGATTCCCCGGCGGGGAATTGTCTAGTTAGTGGGCTGTGCTCGCCAGCCCACTATGGACACCTCTATAGCTCTGCTATAGGGTGTCCATAGTGGGCTGTGCGAAGCACAGCCCACTATTACTATTGCTCGCGCCTCTTCTTAATATTTAGTGTGAATGCTGAAGGCATTCACACTATTGTTCTTCTGGAATTTATTAGTGTGAATGCTGAGTCAGCATTCACACTATTGTTCTTCTGGAATTTATTATTATTCTTCCGTACGTTTTTTGGCTCGCTTCTCCTTCTACAAACTTTGTGCTACAGAAACCATTCAACCATCAAAATGTTCAGCTTTTTTAGGACATGATGGCGTCTATTTTTCTTTTTTCTACCTTTTATACTTTTGCTAATATTCAGCTTTTTCTGCTAAATTTTTCCCATTCATCCTTATGGGGATTTTTTCAAATTTCATTCTGCTATAACTTCAGCATACCTTCAGCTATAGAAACCATTCAAACATGAAAATGTTCAGCTTTTTAAGCTCTTTCAACCTTGTGCTTTTCAACTTTTCAACCTTTCAACTTTTTCAAATATTAAGCTTTGTTTAAAAAAAATTTAACATTGCCGCAAATGGGAAAAGCTTCAAATCCTCTTCAAAACTCCTCGACTTTCAACCTCTTCTTCTCCCTCATACCTTGAGCTAGAGACACCATTCAAACTTTAAAATAGTCACAACGCCTTGAACTATTTGCACTGTATTCAGTTTTTTAAAATCTTGTATGGTTTTGAAATCATCGCAGTTTGAGTTTGAAGGATTTTTAGCTCCTCTTCTCATTTTATAATGGGTGTGTATTGCGTCAGCTAGAGTGCGCGCGCACCAACTGCCGCAGCCCAGAGTGTAGAACAGCTGGGAAAAAAGGGAGAAAAATTCTCTTCAGCTCGATTTGGTTCCCACATCTTTTACTTGACATAGACAATATATGCATAGAAATGTAGGAAATCTTGTGGGCTTTCAGCTGATGGTCTCATTTCAGATGTGGGGCTTACGGTTTTGGATTTAGAAGCCCGAGAGTGACAAGAAGTCCAACAGTTCCTTCATAAGCCGCAATGTTAATTTTGAGCCGAAATTTCTGCTGAAGAGCAGACGGTACCTTTTCTCTCTCTCTCGCTTCTGTGCCTTCATTTCTCACTTTCCAGAAATAAAAACAACATGACCGCGTTCAGCAACTCCTCCTCTCACTCACCATATAGATATTTTGGCTACAACCATTATATTTTTTGAGAAAATCGGAGGAGTTTGGGAGGCGTTTTCCCATTCATCCTTATGGGGATTTTTTCAAATTTCATTCTGCTATAACTTCTGCATACTTTAAGCTAAAGAAACCATTCAACTATCAAAATGTTCAACTTTTTAAGCTATTCCAACCCTGTACTTTTTTGCTTTTTAACTTTTCTACTTCTTTAGAAATTTGGCTGTTTCTAAACAAATTTAACACTGAGGTTAATGGGAAAATCCTCAAATCCTCTTCCAAAGTCATCGATTTTGCACCTCTTCCTGTCCTTCATACTTTCAGCTAGAGACACCATTCCAGCTTTATAACATATACATATTTTGACCATAACCATTACAGGTTTTTCAAGGATCGCAGGAGTTTGTCAGGCGTTTTCCCATTCATCCTTATGGGGACATTTTCATCTTCGGCTCTGCTCCTGCTCCAGCATGTGTGCAACCATTTTAAGCTCTTTATTCCTTTATCCTTTATCCTTTCACCTTTTCAACCCTTTCTCATCTTTTTAAGCTCTTTCTGCCCTCTTACCCTACAACTTGTTGGCCTTTTCAGTCTTTTTTCACATTTTTAAGCTCGTTCAGCCCTCTTAAGCTACAGCTTTTCAACCTTTTCAGATATTCATTTTCCTGCCTTTTCAACTCCTTCAAACATTCAGCTTCATTTTCAGCTATGAAATTGTTACACTTTTTAAACCCTTTCAGCCCTCTTCAACCTTCCTGTCTCTTCATCTTCTTAAAATATTCATCTTTCTGTCATTTCAACTCCTTCAACCATTCCGCTTCCTGTTCAGCTATGGAACTGTTCAACTATCAGTATGTTCAACTTTTTAAGCTCTTTCGACCTTCAACTTTGCAACTTTTCCGGTTTTTCGACTTTTTCAACATTTCGGCAGGACGTTCAGCAAATTTCCTAGAGCGTTTCAGCCTTCAGCATTCACACTGTATTTTCGCAGGAAATACAATTTTTCTAGTTATTAGTGTGAATGCTGAAGGCATTCACACTATTGTTCTTCTGGAATTTATTATTAGTGTGAATGCTGAAGGCATTCACACTATTGTTCTTCTGGAATTTATTAGTGTGAATGCTGAGTCAGCATTCACACTATTGTTCTTCTGGAATTTATTATTATTCTTCCGTACGTTTTTTGGCTCGCTTCTCCTTCTACAAACTTTGTGCTACAGAAACCATTCAACCATCAAAATGTTCAGCTTTTTTAGGACATGATGGCGTCTATTTTTCTTTTTTCTACCTTTTATACTTTTGCTAATATTCAGCTTTTTCTGCTAAATTTTTCCCATTCATCCTTATGGAGATTTTTTCAAATTTCATTCTGCTATAACTTCAGCATACCTTCAGCTATAGAAACCATTCAAACATGAAAATGTTCAGCTTTTTAAGCTCTTTCAACCTTGTGCTTTTCAACTTTTCAACCTTTCAACTTTTTCAAATATTAAGCTTTGTTTAAAAAAAATTTAACATTGCCACAAATGGGAAAAGCTTCAAATCCTCTTCAAAACTCCTCGACTTTCAACCTCTTCTTCTCCCTCATACCTTGAGCTAGAGACACCATTCAAACTTTAAAATACTCACAATACCTTGAACTATTTGCACTGTATTCAGTTTTTTAAAATCTTGTATGGTTTTGAAATCATCGCAGTTTGAGTTTGAAGGATTTTTAGCTCCTCTTCTCATTTTATAATGGGTGTGTATTGCGTCAAGCTAGAGTGAGCGCGCACCAACTGCCGCAGCCCAGAGTGTAGAACAGCTGGGAAAAAAGGGAGAAAAATTCTCTTCCGCTCGATTTGGTTCCCACATCTTTTACTTGACATCGACAATATATGCACAGAAATGTAGGAAATCTTGTGGGCTTTCATCTGATGGTCTTATTTCAGATGTGGGACTTACGGTTTTGGATCTAGAAGCCCGAGAGCGACAAGAAGTCCAACAGTTCCTCCATAAGCCGCAATGTTAATTTTGAGCCAAAATTTCTGCTGAAGAGCAGACGGTACCTTTTCTCTCTCTCGCTTCTGTGCCTTCATTTCTCACTTTCCAGAAATAAAAACAACATGACCGCGTTCAGCAACTCCTCCTCTCACTCACCATATAGATATTTCAGCTACAACCATTACAGTTTTCTTTCAAATCGGAGGCGTTTGGGAGGCGTTTTCCCATTCATCCTTATGGGGAATTTTTCAAATTTCATCCTGCTATAACTTCTGCATACTTTAAGCTAAAGAAGCCATTCAGCTATTAAAATGTTCAACTTTTTCAGCTATTCCATTTTTTGCTTTTTAACTTTTCAACTTCTTTAGAAATTCGGCTTTTTCTAAACAAAATTTAACACTGAAGTAAATGGGAAAATCTTCAAATCCTCTTCCAAAGTCTTTGCACCTCTTCCTGGCCTTCATACTTTGAGCTAGAGACACCATTCCAACTTTATAATATATAAATATTTTGGCCATAACCATTACAGTTTTTTCAAAAGTCGCAGGAGTTTGTCAGGCGTTTTCCCATTCATCCTTATGGGGACATTTTCATCTTTGGCTCTGCTCCTGCTCCAGCATGTGTGCAAACATTTTAAGCTCTTTATGCCTTTATCCTTTCACCTCTTCAACCTTTTTTCCACCTTTTTAGGCTCCTTCTGCCCTCTTACTCTACAATCTTTCTGCCTTTCCAGTCTTTTTTCACCTTTTTAAGCTTGTTCTACCCTCTTAAGATACAGCTTTTCAACCTCTTCAGATATTGGACTTTCTGCCTTTTGATCTTTTTAAAATATTCTTTCCAGAAATATAAACAACATCACTTCGTTTAACAATGTCTCCTGTTACTCATTAAATAAATATTTTGACCACAACCATTACAGTTTTTTCAAAGATCGCAGGAGTTTGTCAGGCGTTTTCCCATTCATCCTTATGGGGACATTTTCATCTTTGGCTCTGCTCCTGCTCCAGCATGTGTGCAACCATTTTAAGCTCTTTCTTCCTTTATCCTCTCACCTTTTCAACCCTTTCTCACCTTTTTAAGCTCGTTCTTCCCTCTTACTCTGCAACTTTTTGGCCTTTTCAATCTTTTTTCACATTCTTAAGCTCGTTCAGCCCTCTTAAGCTACAGCTTTTCAAACTTTTCAGATATTCATCTTCTTGCCTTTTCAACACCTTCAAACATTCAACTTCATGTTCAGCTATGAAATTTTTACACTTTTTAAACTCTTTCAGCCGTCTTCAACCTTCCTGTCTCTTCATCTTCTTAAAATATTCATCTTTCTGTAATTTCAACTGCTTCAACCATTCCTCTTCCTGTGCAGCTATGGAACTGTTCAACTATCAATATGTTCAACTTTTTAACCTCTTTCGGCCTTTAACTTTGCAACTTTTCCGGCTTTTCGACTTTTTCAACATTTCACCAGGACGTTCAGCAGATTTCCAAGAGCGTTTCAGCCTTCAGCATTCACACTGTATTTTCGCAGGAAATACAATTTTTCTAGTTAGTGTGAATGCTGAGTCAGCATTCACACTATTGTTCTTCTGGAATTTATTATTATTCTTCCGTACGTTTTTTGGCTCGCTTCTCCTTCTACAAACTTTTTGCTACAGAAACCATTCAACCATCAAAATGTTCAGCTTTTTTAGGACATGATGGCGTCTATTTTTCTTTTTTCTACCTTTTATACTTTTGCTAATATTCAGCTTTTTCTGCTAAATTTTTCCCATTCATCCTTATGGGGATTTTTTCAAATTTCATTCTGCTATAACTTCAGCATACCTTCAGCTATAGAAACCATTCAAACATGAAAATGTTCAGCTTTTTAAGCTCTTTCAACCTTGTGCTTTTCAACTTTTCAACCTTTCAACTTTTTCAAATATTAAGCTTTGTTTAAAAAAAATTTAACATTGCCACAAATGGGAAAAGCTTCAAATCCTCTTCAAAACTCCTCGACTTTCAACCTCTTCTTCTCCCTCATACCTTGAGCTAGAGACACCATTCAAACTTTAAAATACTCACAACGCCTTGAACTATTTGCACTGTATTCAGTTTTTTAAAATCTTGTATGGTTTTGAAATCATCGCAGTTTGAGTTTGAAGGATTTTTAGCTCCTCTTCTCATTTTATAATGGGTGTGTATTGCGTCAGCTAGAGTGAGCGCGCACCAACTGCCGCAGCCCAGAGTGTAGAACAGCTGGGAAAAAAGGGAGAAAAATTCTCTTCAGCTCAATTTGGTTACCACATCTTTTACTTGACATAGACAATATATGCATAGAAATGTAGGAAATCTTGTGGGCTTTCATCTGATGGTCTTATTTCAGATGTGGGACTTACGGTTTTGGATCTAGAAGCCCGAGAGCGACAAGAAGTCCAATAGTTCCTCCATAAGCCGCAATGTTAATTTTGAGCCAAAATTTCTGCTGAAGAGCAGACGGTACCTTTTCTCTCTCTCGCTTCTGTGCCTTCATTTCTCACTTTCCAGAAATAAAAACAACATGACCGCGTTCAGCAACTCCTCCTCTCACTCACCATATAGATATTTCAGCTACAACCATTACAGTTTTCTTTCAAATCGGAGGCGTTTGGGAGGCATTTTCCCATTCATGCTTATGGGGAATTTTTCAAATTTCATCCTGCTATAACTTCTGCATACTTTAAGCTAAAGAAGCCATTCAACTATTAAAATGTTCAACTTTTTAAGCTATTCCAACCTTGTACTTTTTTGCTTTTTAACTTTTCAACTTCTTTAGAAATTCGGCTTTTTCTAAACAAAATTTAACACTGAAGTAAATGGGAAAATCTTCAAATCCTCTTCCAAAGTCGTCGACTTTGCACCTCTTCCTGTCCTTCATACTTTGAGCTAGAGACACCATTCCAACTTTATAATATATAAATATTTTGGCCATAACCATTACAGTTTTTTCAAAAGTCGCAGGAGTTTGTCAGGTGTTTTCCCATTCATCCTTATGGCGACATTTTCATCTTTGGCTCTGCTCCTGCTCCAGCATGTGTGCAAACATTTTAAGCTCTTTATGCCTTTATCCTTTCACCTCTTCAACCTTTTTTCCACCTTTTTAGGCTCCTTCTGCCCTCTTACTCTACAATCTTTCTGCCTTTCCAGTCTTTTTTCACCTTTTTAAGCTCGTTCTACCCTCTTAAGCTACAGCTTTTCAACCTCTTCAGATATTGGACTTTCTGCCTTTTGATCTTTTTAAAATATTCTTTCCAGAAATATAAACAACATCACTTCGTTTAACAATGTCTCCTGTTACTCATTAAATAAATATTTTGACCATAACCATTACAGTTTTTTCAAAGATCGCAGGAGTTTGTCAGGCGTTTTCCCATTCATCCTTATGGGGACATTTTCATCTTTGGCTCTGCTCCTGCTCCAGCATGTGTGCAACCATTTTAAGCTCTTTATGCCTTTATCCTCTCACCTTTTCAACCCTTTCTCACCTTTTTAAGCTCGTTCTTCCCTCTTACTCTACAACTTTTTGGCCTTTTCAGTCTTTTTTCACATTTTTAAGCTCGTTCAGCCCTCTTAAGCTACAGCTTTTCAAACTTTTCAGATATTCATCTTCCTGCCTTTTCAACTCCTTCAAACATTCAACTTCATGTTCAGCTATGAAATTGTTACACTTTTTAAACTCTTTCAGCCCTCTTCAACCTTCCTGTCTCTTCATCTTCTTAAAATATTCATCTTTCTGTAATTTCAACTGCTTCAACCATTCCGCTTCCTGTGCAGCTATGGAACTGTTCAACTATCAATATGTTCAACTTTTTAAGCTCTTTCGGCCTTTAACTTTGCAACTTTTCCGGCTTTTCGACTTTTTCAACATTTCGCCAGGACGTTCAGCAGATTTCCAAGAGCGTTTCAGCCTTCAGCATTCACACTGTATTTTCGCAGGAAATACAATTTTTCTAGTTATTATTCTTCTTCCGTACGTTTTTTGGCTCGCTTCTCCTCCTACAAACTTTTTGCTATAAAAACCATTCAACCATCAAAATGTTCAGCTTTTTTGGGACATGATGGCTTGTATTTTTCTTTTTTCTACCTTTTCTACTTTTGGAAATATTCAGCTTTTTCTGCTAAATTTTTCCCATTCATCCTTATGGGGATTTTTTCAAATTTCATTCTGCTATAACTTCAGCATACCTTCAGCTATAGAAACCATTCAAACATGAAAATGTTCAGCTTTTTAAGCTCTTTCAACCTTGTGCTTTTCAACTTTTCAACCTTTCAACTTTTTCAAATATTAAGCTTTGTTTAAAAAAAATTTAACATTGCCACAAATGGGAAAAGCTTCAAATCCTCTTCAAAACTCCTCGACTTTCAACCTCTTCTTCTCCCTCATACCTTGAGCTAGAGACACCATTCAAACTTTAAAATACTCACAACGCCTTGAACTATTTGCACTGTATTCAGTTTTTTAAAATCTTGTATGGTTTTGAAATCATCGCAGTTTGAGTTTGAAGGATTTTTAGCTCCTCTTCTCATTTTATAATGGGTGTGTATTGCGTCAGCTAGAGTGAGCGCGCACCAACTGCCGCAGCCCAGAGTGTAGAACAGCTGGGAAAAAAGGGAGAAAAATTCTCTTCAGCTCGATTTGGTTCCCACATCTTTTACTTGACATAGACAATATATGCATAGAAATGTAGGAAATCTTGTGGGCTTTCATGTGATGGTCTTATTTCAGATGTGCGACTTACGGTTTTGGATCTAGAAGCCCGAGAGCGACAAGAAGTCCAACAGTTCCTCCATAAGCCGCAATGTTAATTTTGAGCCAAAATTTCTGCTGAAGAGCAGACGGTACCTTTTCTCTCTCTCGCTTCTGTGCCTTCATTTCTCACTTTCCAGAAATAAAAACAACATGACCGCGTTCAGCAACTCCTCCTCTCACTCACCATATAGATATTTCAGCTACAACCATTACAGTTTTCTTTCAAATCGGAGGCGTTTGGGAGGCATTTTCCCATTCATGCTTATGGGGAATTTTTCAAATTTCATCCTGCTATAACTTCTGCATACTTTAAGCTAAAGAAGCCATTCAACTATTAAAATGTTCAACTTTTTAAGCTATTCCAACCTTGTACTTTTTTGCTTTTTAACTTTTCAACTTCTTTAGAAATTCGCCTTTTTCTAAACAAAATTTAACACTGAAGTAAATGGGAAAATCTTCAAATCCTCTTCCAAAGTCGTCGACTTTGCACCTCTTCCTGTCCTTCATACTTTGAGCTAGAGACACCATTCCAACTTTATAATATATAAATATTTTGGCCATAACCATTACAGTTTTTTCAAAAGTCGCAGGAGTTTGTCAGGTGTTTTCCCATTCATCCTTATGGCGACATTTTCATCTTTGGCTCTGCTCCTGCTCCAGCATGTGTGCAAACATTTTAAGCTCTTTATGCCTTTATCCTTTCACCTCTTCAACCTTTTTTCCACCTTTTTAGGCTCCTTCTGCCCTCTTACTCTACAATCTTTCTGCCTTTCCAGTCTTTTTTCACCTTTTTAAGCTCGTTCTACCCTCTTAAGCTACAGCTTTTCAACCTCTTCAGATATTGGACTTTCTGCCTTTTGATCTTTTTAAAATATTCTTTCCAGAAATATAAACAACATCACTTCGTTTAACAATGTCTCCTGTTACTCATTAAATAAATATTTTGACCATAACCATTACAATTTTTTCAAAGATCGCAGGAGTTTGTCAGGCGTTTTCCCATTCATCCTTATGGGGACATTTTCATCTTTGGCTCTGCTCCTGCTCCAGCATGTGTGCAACCATTTTAAGCTCTTTATGCCTTTATCCTCTCACCTTTTCAACCCTTTCTCACCTTTTTAAGCTCGTTCTTCCCTCTTACTCTACAACTTTTTGGCCTTTTCAGTCTTTTTTCACATTTTTAAGCTCATTCAGCCCTCTTAAGCTACAGCTTTTCAAACTTTTCAGATATTCATCTTCCTGCCTTTTCAACTCCTTCAAACATTCAACTTCATGTTCAGCTATGAAATTGTTACACTTTTTAAACTCTTTCAGCCCTCTTCAACCTTCCTGTCTCTTCATCTTCTTAAAATATTCATCTTTCTGTAATTTCAACTGCTTCAACCATTCCGCTTCCTGTGCAGCTATGGAACTGTTCAACTATCAATATGTTCAACTTTTTAAGCTCTTTCGGCCTTTAACTTTGCAACTTTTCCGGCTTTTCGACTTTTTCAACATTTCGCCAGGACGTTCAGCAGATTTCCAAGAGCGTTTCAGCCTTCAGCATTCACACTGTATTTTCGCAGGAAATACAATTTTTCTAGTTTTTAGTGTGAATGCTGAAGGCATTCACACTATTGTTCTTCTGGAATTTATTAGTGTGAATGCTGAGTCAGCATTCACACTATTGTTCTTCTGGAATTTATTAGTGTGAATGCTGAAGGCATTCACACTATTGTTCTTCTGGAATTTATTAGTGTGAATGCTGAGTCAGCATTCACACTATTGTTCTTCTGGAATTTATTATTATTCTTCCGTACGTTTTTTGGCTCGCTTCTCCTTCTACAAACTTTGTGCTACAGAAACCATTCAACCATCAAAATGTTCAGCTTTTTTAGGACATGATGGCGTCTATTTTTCTTTTTTCTACCTTTTATACTTTTGCTAATATTCAGCTTTTTCTGCTAAATTTTTCCCATTCATCCTTATGGGGATTTTTTTCAAATTTCATTCTGCTATAACTTCAGCATACCTTCAGCTATAGAAACCATTCAAACATGAAAATGTTCAGCTTTTTAAGCTCTTTCAACCTTGTGCTTTTCAACTTTTCAACCTTTCAACTTTTTCAAATATTAAGCTTTGTTTAAAAAAAATTTAACATTGCCGCAAATGGGAAAAGCTTCAAATCCTCTTCAAAACTCCTCGACTTTCAACCTCTTCTTCTCCCTCATACCTTGAGCTAGAGACACCATTCAAACTTTAAAATACTCACAACGCCTTGAACTATTTGCACTGTATTCAGTTTTTTAAAATCTTGTATAGTTTTGAAATCATCGCAGTTTGAGTTTGAAGGATTTTTAGCTCTTCTTCTCATTTTATAATGGGTGTGTATTGCGTCAGCTAGAGTGAGCGCGCACCAACTGCCGCAGCCCAGAGTGTAGAACAGCTGGGAAAAAAGGGAGAAAAATTCTCTTCAGCTCAATTTGGTTCCCACATCTTTTACTTGACATAGACAATATATGCATAGAAATGTAGGAAATCTTGTGGGCTTTCATCTGATGGTCTTATTTCAGATGTGGGACTTACGGTTTTGGATCTAGAAGCCCGAGAGCGACAAGAAGTCCAACAGTTCCTCCATAAGCCGCAATGTTAATTTTGAGCCAAAATTTCTGCTGAAGAGCAGACGGTACCTTTTCTCTCTCTCGCTTCTGTGCCTTCATTTCTCACTTTCCAGAAATAAAAACAACATGACCGCGTTCAGCAACTCCTCCTCTCACTCACCATATAGATATTTCAGCTACAACCATTACAGTTTTCTTTCAAATCGGAGGCGTTTGGGAGGCGTTTTCCCATTCATCCTTATGGGGAATTTTTCAAATTTCATCCTGCTATAACTTCTGCATACTTTAAGCTAAAGAAGCCATTCAACTATTAAAATGTTCAACTTTTTAAGCTATTCCAACCTTGTACTTTTTTGCTTTTTAACTTTTCAACTTCTTTAGAAATTCGGCTTTTTCTAAACAAAATTTAACACTGAAGTAAATGGGAAAATCTTCAAATCCTCTTCCAAAGTCGTCGACTTTGCACCTCTTCCTGTCCTTCATACTTTGAGCTAGAGACACCATTCCAACTTTATAATATATAAATATTTTGGCCATAACCATTACAGTTTTTTCAAAAGTCGCAGAAGTTTGTCAGGCGTTTTCCCATTCATCCTTATGGCGACATTTTCATCTTTGGCTCTGCTCCTGCTCCAGCATGTCTGCAAACATTTTAAGCTCTTTATGCCTTTATCCTTTCACCTCTTCAACCTTTTTTCCACCTTTTTAGGCTCCTTCTGCCCTCTTACTCTACAATCTTTCTGCCTTTCCAGTCTTTTTTCACCTTTTTAAGCTCGTTCTACCCTCTTAAGCTACAGCTTTTCAACCTCTTCAGATATTGGACTTTCTGCCTTTTGATCTTTTTAAAATATTCTTTCCAGAAATATAAACAACATCACTTCGTTTAACAATGTCTCCTGTTACTCATTAAATAAATATTTTGACCATAACCATTACAGTTTTTTCAAAGATCGCAGGAGTTTGTCAGGCGTTTTCCCATTCATCCTTATGGGGACATTTTCATCTTTGGCTTTGCTCCTGCTCCAGCATGTGTGCAACCATTTTAAGCTCTTTATGCCTTTATCCTCTCACCTTTTCAACCCTCTCTCACCTTTTTAAGCTCGTTCTTCCCTCTTACTCTACAACTTTTTGGCCTTTTCAGTCTTTTTTCACATTTTTAAGCTCGTTCAGCCCTCTTAAGCTACAGCTTTTCAAACTTTTCAGATATTCATCTTCCTGCCTTTTCAACTCCTTCAAACATTCAACTTCATGTTCAGCTATGAAATTGTTACACTTTTTAAACTCTTTCAGCCCTCTTCAACCTTCCTGTCTCTTCATCTTCTTAAAATATTCATCTTTCTGTAATTTCAACTGCTTCAACCATTCCGCTTCCTGTGCAGCTATGGAACTGTTCAACTATCAATATGTTCAACTTTTTAAGCTCTTTCGGCCTTTAACTTTGCAACTTTTCCGGCTTTTTCGACTTTTTCAACATTTCGCCAGGACGTTCAGCAGATTTCCAAGAGCGTTTCAGCCTTCAGCATTCACACTGTATTTTCGCAGGAAATACAATTTTTCTAGTTATTATTATTCTTCTTCCGTACGTTTTTTGGCTCGCTTCTCCTCCTACAAACTTTTTGCTATAAAAACCATTCAACCATCAAAATGTTCAGCTTTTTTGGGACATGATGGCTTGTATTTTTCTTTTTTCTACCTTTTCTACTTTTGGAAATATTCAGCTTTTTCTGCTAAATTTTTCCCATTCATCCTTATGGGGATTTTTTCAAATTTCATTCTGCTATAACTTCAGCATACCTTCAGCTATAGAAACCATTCAAACATGAAAATGTTCAGCTTTTTAAGCTCTTTCAACCTTGTGCTTTTCAACTTTTCAACCTTTCAACTTTTTCAAATATTAAGCTTTGTTTAAAAAAAATTTAACATTGCCGCAAATGGGAAAAGCTTCAAATCCTCTTCAAAACTCCTCGACTTTCAACCTCTTCTTCTCCCTCATACCTTGAGCTAGAGACACCATTCAAACTTTAAAATACTCACAACGCCTTGAACTATTTGCACTGTATTCAGTTTTTTAAAATCTTGTATGGTTTTGAAATCATCGCAGTTTGAGTTTGAAGGATTTTTAGCTCCTCTTCTCATTTTATAATGGGTGTGTATTGCGTCAGCTAGAGTGAGCGCGCACCAACTGCCGCAGCCCAGAGTGTAGAACAGCTGGGAAAAAAGGGAGAAAAATTCTCTTCAGCTCGATTTGGTTCCCACATCTTTTACTTGACATAGACAATATATGCATAGAAATGTAGGAAATCTTGTGGGCTTTCATGTGATGGTCTTATTTCAGATGTGCGACTTACGGTTTTGGATCTAGAAGCCCGAGAGCGACAAGAAGTCCAACAGTTCCTCCATAAGCCGCAATGTTAATTTTGAGCCAAAATTTCTGCTGAAGAGCAGACGGTACCTTTTCTCTCTCTCGCTTCTGTGCCTTCATTTCTCACTTTCCAGAAATAAAAACAACATGACCGCGTTCAGCAACTCCTCCTCTCACTCACCATATAGATATTTCAGCTACAACCATTACAGTTTTCTTTCAAATCGGAGGCGTTTGGGAGGCGTTTTCCCATTCATCCTTATGGGGAATTTTTCAAATTTCATCCTGCTATAACTTCTGCATACTTTAAGCTAAAGAAGCCATTCAGCTATTAAAATGTTCAACTTTTTAAGCTATTCCAACCTTGTACTTTTTTGCTTTTTAACTTTTCAACTTCTTTAGAAATTCGGCTTTTTCTAAACAAAATTTAACACTGAAGTAAATGGGAAAATCTTCAAATCCTCTTCCACAGTCATCGACTTTGCACCTCTTCCTGTCCTTCATACTTTGAGCTAGAGACACCATTCCAACTTTATAATATATAAATATTTTGGCCATAACCATTACATTTTTTTCAAAAGTCGCAGGAGTTTGTCAGGCGTTTTCCCATTCATCCTTATGGCAACATTTTCATCTTTGGCTCTGCTCCTGCTCCAGCATGTGTGCAAACATTTTAAGCTCTTTATGCCTTTATCCTTTCACCTTTTCAACCCTTTCTCACCTTTTAAAGCTCTTGCTGCCCTCTTACTCTACAACTTTTTGGCCTTTTCAGTCTTTTTTCACATTTTGATGCTCGTTCTGCCCTCTTAAGCTACAGCTTTTCAACCTTTTCAGATATTCATCTTCCTGCCTTTTCAACTCCTTCAAACATTCAACTTCATGTTCAGCTATGAAAACGTTCCACTTTTTAAACTCTTTCAGCCCTCGTCAACTTTCCTGTCTCTTCTTCTTGAAATATTCATCTTTCTGCCATTTCAACTCCTTCAACCATTCCGCTTCCTGTTCAGCTATGGAACTGTTCAACTATCAACATGTTCAACTTTTTTTTCCAGCTTTTCGAATTTTTCAACTTTTCGCCAGGTCGTTCAGCAGATTTCCGAGAGCGTTTCAGCCTGCAGCATTCACACTGTATTTTCGCAGGAAATACAATTTTTCTAGTTATTATTATTCTTCTTCCGTACGTTTTTTGGCTCGCTTCTCCTCCTACAAACTTTTTGCTATAAAAACCATTCAACCATCAAAATGTTCAGCTTTTTTGGGACATGATGGCTTGTATTTTTCTTTTTTCTACCTTTTATACTTTTGGAAATATTCAGCTTTTTCTGCTAAATTTTTCCCATTCATCCTTATGGGGATTTTTTCAAATTTCATTCTGCTATAACTTCAGCATACCTTCAGCTATAGAAACCATTCAAACATGAAAATGTTCAGCTTTTTAAGCTCTTTCAACCTTGTGCTTTTCAACTTTTCAACCTTTCAACTTTTTCAAATATTAAGCTTTGTTTAAAAAAAATTTAACATTGCCACAAATGGGAAAAGCTTCAAATCCTCTTCAAAACTCCTCGACTTTCAACCTCTTCTTCTCCCTCATACCCTGAGCTAGAGACACCATTCAAACTTTAAAATACTCACAACGCCTTGAACTATTTGCACTGTATTCAGTTTTTTAAAATCTTGTATGGTTTTGAAATCATCGCAGTTTGAGTTTGAAGGATTTTTAGCTCCTCTTCTCATTTTATAATGGGTGTGTATTGCGTCAGCTAGAGTGAGCGCGCACCAACTGCCGCAGCCCAGAGTGTAGAACAGCTGGGAAAAAAGGGAGAAAATTCTCTTCAGCTCGATTTGGTTCCCACATCTTTTACTTGACATAGACAATATATGCATAGAAATGTAGGAAATCTTGTGGGCTTTCATCTGATGGTCTTATTTCAGATGTGGGACTTACGGTTTTGGATCTAGAAGCCCGAGAGCGACAAGAAGTCCAACAGTTCCTCCATAAGCCGCAATGTTAATTTTGAGCCAAAATTTCTGCTGAAGAGCAGACGGTACCTTTTCTCTCTCTCGCTTCTGTGCCTTCATTTCTCACTTTCCAGAAATAAAAACAACATGACCGCGTTCAGCAACTCCTCCTCTCACTCACCATATAGATATTTCAGCTACAACCATTACAGTTTTCTTTCAAATCGGAGGCGTTTGGGAGGCGTTTTCCCATTCATCCTTATGGGGAATTTTTCAAATTTCATCCTGCTATAACTTCTGCATACTTTAAGCTAAAGAAGCCATTCAGCTATTAAAATGTTCAACTTTTTAAGCTATTCCAACCTTGTACTTTTTTGCTTTATAACTTTTCAACTTCTTTAGAAATTCGGCTTTTTCTAAACAAAATTTAACACTGAAGTAAATGGGAAAATCTTCAAATCCTCTTCCAAAGTCTTTGCACCTCTTCCTGGCCTTCATACTTTGAGCTAGAGACACCATTCCAACTTTATAATATATAAATATTTTGGCCATAACCATTACAGTTTTTTCAAAAGTCGCAGGAGTTTGTCAGGCGTTTTCCCATTCATCCTTATGGGGACATTTTCATCTTTGGCTCTGCTCCTGCTCCAGCATGTGTGCAAACATTTTAAGCTCTTTATGCCTTTATCCTTTCACCTCTTCAACCTTTTTTCCACCTTTTTAGGCTCCTTCTGCCCTCTTACTCTACAATCTTTCTGCCTTTCCAGTCTTTTTTCACCTTTTTAAGCTTGTTCTACCCTCTTAAGATACAGCTTTTCAACCTCTTCAGATATTGGACTTTCTGCCTTTTGATCTTTTTAAAATATTCTTTCCAGAAATATAAACAACATCACTTCGTTTAACAATGTCTCCTGTTACTCATTAAATAAATATTTTGACCACAACCATTACAGTTTTTTCAAAGATCGCAGGAGTTTGTCAGGCGTTTTCCCATTCATCCTTATGGGGACATTTTCATCTTTGGCTCTGCTCCTGCTCCAGCATGTGTGCAACCATTTTAAGCTCTTTCTTCCTTTATCCTCTCACCTTTTCAACCCTTTCTCACCTTTTTAAGCTCGTTCTTCCCTCTTACTCTGCAACTTTTTGGCCTTTTCAATCTTTTTTCACATTCTTAAGCTCGTTCAGCCCTCTTAAGCTACAGCTTTTCAAACTTTTCAGATATTCATCTTCTTGCCTTTTCAACACCTTCAAACATTCAACTTCATGTTCAGCTATGAAATTTTTACACTTTTTAAACTCTTTCAGCCGTCTTCAACCTTCCTGTCTCTTCATCTTCTTAAAATATTCATCTTTCTGTAATTTCAACTGCTTCAACCATTCCTCTTCCTGTGCAGCTATGGAACTGTTCAACTATCAATATGTTCAACTTTTTAAGCTCTTTCGGCCTTTAACTTTGCAACTTTTCCGGCTTTTCGACTTTTTCAACATTTCGCCAGGACGTTCAGCAGATTTCCAAGAGCGTTTCAGCCTTCAGCATTCACACTGTATTTTCGCAGGAAATACAATTTTTCTAGTTTTTATTATTATTCTTCTTCCGTACGTTTTTTGGCTCGCTTCTCCTCCTACAAACTTTTTGCTATAAAAACCATTCAACCATCAAAATGTTCAGCTTTTTTGGGACATGATGGCTTGTATTTTTCTTTTTTCTACCTTTTCTACTTTTGGAAATATTCAGCTTTTTCTGCTAAATTTTTCCCATTCATCCTTATGGGGATTTTTTCAAATTTCATTCTGCTATAACTTCAGCATACCTTCAGCTATAGAAACCATTCAAACATGAAAATGTTCAGCTTTTTAAGCTCTTTCAACCTTGTGCTTTTCAACTTTTCAACCTTTCAACTTTTTCAAATATTAAGCTTTGTTTAAAAAAAATTTAACATTGCCACAAATGGGAAAAGCTTCAAATCCTCTTCAAAACTCCTCGACTTTCAACCTCTTCTTCTCCCTCATACCTTGAGCTAGAGACACCATTCAAACTTTAAAATACTCACAACGCCTTGAACTATTTGCACTGTATTCAGTTTTTTAAAATCTTGTATGGTTTTGAAATCATCGCAGTTTGAGTTTGAAGGATTTTTAGCTCCTCTTCTCATTTTATAATGGGTGTGTATTGCGTCAGCTAGAGTGAGCGCGCACCAACTGCCGCAGCCCAGAGTGTAGAACAGCTGGGAAAAAAGGGAGAAAAATTCTCTTCAGCTCGATTTGGTTCCCACATCTTTTACTTGACATAGACAATATATGCATAGAAATGTAGGAAATCTTGTGGGCTTTCATGTGATGGTCTTATTTCAGATGTGCGACTTACGGTTTTGGATCTAGAAGCCCGAGAGCGACAAGAAGTCCAACAGTTCCTCCATAAGCCGCAATGTTAATTTTGAGCCAAAATTTCTGCTGAAGAGCAGACGGTACCTTTTCTCTCTCTCGCTTCTGTGCCTTCATTTCTCACTTTCCAGAAATAAAAACAACATGACCGCGTTCAGCAACTCCTCCTCTCACTCACCATATAGATATTTCAGCTACAACCATTACAGTTTTCTTTCAAATCGGAGGCGTTTGGGAGGCGTTTTCCCATTCATCCTTATGGGGAATTTTTCAAATTTCATCCTGCTATAACTTCTGCATACTTTAAGCTAAAGAAGCCATTCAACTATTAAAATGTTCAACTTTTTCAGCTATTCCATTTTTTGCTTTTTAACTTTTCAACTTCTTTAGAAATTCAGCTTTTTCTAAACAAAATTTAACACTGACGTAATTGGGAAAATCTTCAAATCCTCTTCCAAAGTCACCTCTTCCTGTCCTTCATACTTTGAGCTAGAGACACCATTCCAACTTTATAATATATAAATATTTTGGCCATAACCATTACATTTTTTTCAAAAGCCGCAGGAGTTTGTCAGGCGTTTTCCCATTCATCCTTATGGCGACATTTTCATCTTTGGCTCTGCTCCTGCTCCAGCATGTGTGCAAACATTTTAAGCTCTTTATGCCTTTATCCTTTCACCTCTTCAACCTTTTTTCCACCTTTTTAAGCTCTTTCTGCCCTCTTACTCTACAATCTTTCTGCCTTTCCAGTCTTTTTTCATCTTTTTAAGCTCGTTCTGCCCTCTTAAGCAACAGCTTTTCAACCTTTTCAGATATTGGACTTTCTGCCTTTTGATCTTTTTAAAATATTCTTTCCAGAAATATAAACAACATCACTTCGTTTAACAATGTCTCCTGTTACTCATTAAATAAATATTTTGACCATAACCATTACAGTTTTTTCAAAGATTGCAGGAGTTTGTCAGGCTTTTTCCCATTCATCCTTATGGGGACATTTTCATCTTTGGCTCTGCTCCTGCTCCAGCATGTGTGCAACCATTTTAAGCTCTTTCTTCCTTTATCCTCTCACCTTTTCAACCCTTTCTCACCTTTTTAAGCTCATTCGTCCCTCTTACTCTACAACTTTTTGGCCTTTTCAATTTTTTTTCATATTTTTAAGCTCGTTCAGCCCTCTTAAGCTACAGCTTTTCAAACTTTTCAGATATTCATCTTCCTGCCTTTTCAACTCCTTCAAACATTCAACTTCATGTTCAGCTATGAAATTGTTACACTTTTTAAACTCTTTCAGCCCTCTTCAACCTTCCTGTCTCTTCATCTTCTTAAAATATTCATCTTTCTGTAATTTCAACTGCTTCAACCATTCCGCTTCCTGTGCAGCTATGGAACTGTTCAACTATCAATATGTTCAACTTTTTAAGCTCTTTCGGCCTTTAACTTTGCAACTTTTCCGGCTTTTCGACTTTTTCAACATTTCGCCAGGACGTTCAGCAGATTTCCAAGAGCGTTTCAGCCTTCAGCATTCACACTGTATTTTCGCAGGAAATACAATTTTTCTAGTTAAAGTTTTTATTCTTCTTCCGTATGTTTTTCGGCACGCTTCTTCTCCTACAAACTTTTTGCTATAAAAACCATTCAACCATCAAAATGTTCAGCTTTTTTGGGACATGATGGCTTGTATTTTTCTTTTTTCTACCTTTTCTACTTTTGGAAATATTCAGCTTTTTCTGCTAAATTTTTCCCATTCATCCTTATGGGGATTTTTTCAAATTTCATTCTGCTATAACTTCAGCATACCTTCAGCTATAGAAACCATTCAAACATGAAAATGTTCAGCTTTGTAAGCTTTTTCAACCTTGTGCTTTTCAACTTTTCAACCTTTCAACTTTTTCAAATATTAAGCTTTGTTTAAAAAAAAATTAACATTGCCGCAAATGGGAAAAGCTTCAAATCCTCTTCAAAACTCCTTGAATTTCAACCTCTTCTTCTCCCTCATACCTTGAGCTAGAGACACCATTCAAACTTTAAAATACTCACAACACCTTGAACTGTTTGCACTGTATTCAGTTTTTTAAAATCTTGTATGGTTTTGAAATCATCGCAGTTTGAGTTTGAAGGATTTTTAGCTCCTCTTCTCATTTTATAATGGGTGTGTATTGCGTCAGCTAGAGTGCGCGCGCACCAACTGCCGCAGCCCAGAGTGTAGAACAGCTGGGAAAAAAGGGAGGAAAATTCTCTTCAGCTCGATTTGGTTCCCACATCTTTTACTTGATATAGACAATATATGCATAGAAATGTAGGAAATCTTGTGGGCTTTCATCTGATGGTCTCATTTCAGATGTGGGACTTACGGTTTTGGATCTAGAAGCCCGAGAGCGACAAGAAGTCCAACAGTTCCTCCATAAGCCGCAATGTTAATTTTGAGCCAAAATTTCTGCTGAAGAGCAGACGGTACCTTTTCTCTCTCTCGCTTCTGTGCCTTCATTTCTCACTTTCCAGAAATAAAAACAACATGACCGCGTTCAGCAACTCCTCCTCTCACTCACCATATAGATATTTCAGCTACAACCATTACAGTTTTCTTTCAAATCGGAGGCGTTTGGGAGGCGTTTTCCCATTCATCCTTATGGGGAATTTTTCAAATTTCATCCTGCTATAACTTCTGCATACTTTAAGCTAAAGAAGCCATTCAGCTATTAAAATGTTCAACTTTTTAAGCTATTCCAACCTTGTACTTTTTTGCTTTTTAACTTTTCAACTTCTTTAGAAATTCGGCTTTTTCTAAACAAAATTTAACACTGAAGTAAATGGGAAAATCTTCAAATCCTCTTCCAAAGTCTTTGCACCTCTTCCTGTCCTTCATACTTTGAGCTAGAGACACCATTCCAACTTTATAATATATAAATATTTTGGCCATAACCATTACAGTTTTTTCAAAAGTCGCAGGAGTTTGTCAGGCGTTTTCCCATTCATCCTTACGGGGACATTTTCATCTTTGGCTCTGCTCCTGCTCCAGCATGTGTGCAAACATTTTTAAGCTCTTTATGCCTTTATCCTTTCACCTCTTCAACCTTTTTTCCACCTTTTTAAGCTCTTTCTGCCCTCTTACTCTACAATCTTTCTGCCTTTCCAGTCTTTTTTCACCTTTTTAAGCTCGTTCTGCCCTCTTAAGCTACAGCTTTTCAACCTCTTCAGATATTGGACTTTCTGCCTTTTGATCTTTTTAAAATATTCTTTCCAGAAATATAAACAACATCACTTCGTTTAACGTCTCCTGTTACTCATTAAATAAATATTTTGACCATAACCATTACAATTTTTTCAAAGACCGCAGGAGTTTGTCAGGTGTTTCCCCATTCATCCTTATGGGGACATTTCATCTTTAGCAGGCGTTTTCCCATTCATCCTTATGGGGACATTTAAAAAAACCGTTTGGCTTCACAAATCTTCAGTTTTTTAAGACCATTCAACCTTGCAGCCAGCCTTTAATGTAATAAACCCACAAATTTAATACATTTTCCACAAAGGTAATGGCCGCTGCCTACTTCAAATGTAACATGTGATTTCCCACTAATGTAATAACTATTTGGAGGGATTTATCATGTTTGTGGGGAAGTGAAAATCCTCATTATAATAACTTCTCACAAATGTAATTAAAAAAATGAATAATGGTCGTGGTTGTTGTTTTTTTGTTTGCCTATACATCTACTAATATTGACCGTGTCTGCAAAATCCAGCTGTTGACTCTCCACTCCGCTATCACACAGCGGATCACCCTCACCTTGTTTTAATTGTTTTGGGGCATGCTTGTGGTCTCTCTTTCTCACCGCTGTCCGTGGTGCTGAACCACAGAAGCCCTGACTGTGCATCACTACCTGCCAAGTCTATGGATCTTTCCCCTCCACTCAAAAATGTGAATGTCTAACCCAATGCCAAAAGACAAAGATAATATGTTATGTTTTAGCTTTTTAGCTTCTTCCCACTCTTTTAAGCTCTTTTAGCCCTCTTACTCTACAGCTTTTCAACCTATTCAGATATTCATCTTTCTGCCTTTTTCATCTTATTAAAATATTCTTTACAGAAATTTAAAGGACATCACCGTGTTCAGTAATCTCTCCTGTTATTCATCACAGTTTGGCAGGCGTTTGCCCATTCATTCTCATGGGAGCATTGTCATCTTCAGCTCTGCTGCTGCTCCAGCACGTGTGCACCCATTTTAAGCTCTTTCACCCCTCTTACTCTACAGCTTTTCAACCTCAGATATTGGACTTTCTGCCTTTTCATCTTTTTAAAATATTCTTTACAGAAATATAAACGATATCACATCGTTCAGCAATGTCTCCTGTTACTCATCATATAAATATTTTGCGATAAGCATTACAGTTTTTTCAAAGATAGCAGGAGTTTGTCAGGCGTTTTCCCATTCATCCTTATGGGGACATTTTCATCTTTGGCTCTGCTCCTGCTCCAGCATGTGTGCAACCATTTTAAGCTCTTTCTTCCTTTATCCTCTCACCTTTTCAACCCTTTCTCACCTTTTTAAGCTCATTCTTCCCTCTTACTCTACAACTTTTTGGCCTTTTCAATCTTTTTTCATATTTTTAAGCTCGTTCAGCCCTCTTAAGCTACAGCTTTTCAAACTTTTCAGATATTCATCTTCCTGCCTTTTCAACTCCTTCAAACATTCAACTTCATGTTCAGCTATGAAATTGTTACACTTTTTAAACTCTTTCAGCCCTCTTCAACCTTCCTGTCTCTTCATCTTCTTAAAATATTCATCTTTCTGTAATTTCTACTGCTTCAACCATTCCGCTTCCTGTGCAGCTATGGAACTGTTCAACTATCAATATGTTCAACTTGTTAAGCTCTTTCGGCCTTTAACTTTGCAACTTTTCCGGCTTTTCGACTTTTTCAACATTTCGCCAGGACGTTCAGCAGATTTCCAAGAGCGTTTCAGCCTTCAGCATTCACACTGTATTTTCGCAGGAAATACAATTTTTCTAGTTAGTGTGAATGCTGAAGGCATTCACACTATTGTTCTTCTGGAATTTATTTTTAGTGTGAATGCTGAGTCAGCATTCACACTATTGTTCTTCTGGAATTTATTATTATTCTTCCGTACGTTTTTTGGCTCGCTTCTCCTTCTACAAACTTTGTGCTACAGAAACCATTCAACCATCAAAATGTTCAGCTTTTTTAGGACATGATGGCGTCTATTTTTCTTTTTTCTACCTTTTATACTTTTGCTAATATTCAGCTTTTTCTGCTAAATTTTTCCCATTCATCCTTATGGGGATTTTTTCAAATTTCATTCTGCTATAACTTCAGCATACCTTCAGCTATAGAAACCATTCAAACATGAAAATGTTCAGCTTTTTAAGCTCTTTCAACCTTGTGCTTTTCAACTTTTCAACCTTTCAACTTTTTCAAATATTAAGCTTTGTTTAAAAAAAAATTTAACATTGCCACAAATGGGAAAAGCTTCAAATCCTCTTCAAAACTCCTCGACTTTCAACCTCTTCTTCTCCCTCATACCTTGAGCTAGAGACACCATTCAAACTTTAAAATACTCACAACGCCTTGAACTATTTGCACTGTATTCAGTTTTTTAAAATCTTGTAAGGTTTTGAAATCATCGCAGTTTGAGTTTGAAGGATTTTTAGCTCCTCTTCTCATTTTATAATGGGTGTGTATTGCGTCAGCTAGAGTGAGCGCGCACCAACTGCCGCAGCCCAGAGTGTAGAACAGCTGGGAAAAAAGGGAGAAAAATTCTATTCAGCTCGATTTGGTTCCCACATCTTTTACTTGACATAGACAATATATGCATAGAAATGTAGGAAATCTTGTGGGCTTTCATCTGATGGTCTTATTTCAGATGTGGGACTTACGGTTTTGGATCTAGAAGCCTGAGAGCGACAAGAAGTCCAACAGTTCCTCCATAAGCCGCAATGTTAATTTTGAGCCAAAATTTCTGCTGAAGAGCAGACGGTACCTTTTCTCTCTCTCGCTTCTGTGCCTTCATTTCTCACTTTCCAGAAATAAAAACAACATGACCGCGTTCAGCAACTCCTCCTCTCACTCACCATATAGATATTTCAGCTACAACCATTACAGTTTTCTTTCAAATCGGAGGCGTTTGGGAGGCGTTTTCCCATTCATCCTTATGGGGAATTTTTCAAATTTCATCCTGCTATAACTTCTGCATACTTTAAGCTAAAGAAGCCATTCAGCTATTAAAATGTTCAACTTTTTAAGCTATTCCAACCTTGTACTTTTTTGCTTTTTAACTTTTCAACTTCTTTAGAAATTCGGCTTTTTCTAAACAAAATTTAACACTGAAGTAAATGGGAAAATCTTCAAATCCTCTTCCAAAGTCGTCGACTTTGCACCTCTTCCTGTCCTTCATACTTTGAGCTAGAGACACCATTCCAACTTTATAATATATAAATATTTTGGCCATAACCATTACAGTTTTTTCAAAAGTCGCAGGAGTTTGTCAGGCGTTTTCCCATTCATCCTTATGGCGACATTTTCATCTTTGGCTCTGCTCCTGCTCCAGCATGTCTGCAAACATTTTAAGCTCTTTATGCCTTTATCCTTTCACCTCTTCAACCTTTTTTCCACCTTTTTAGGCTCCTTCTGCCCTCTTACTCTACAATCTTTCTGCCTTTCCAGTCTTTTTTCACCTTTTTAAGCTCGTTCTTCCCTCTTACTCTGCAACTTTTTGGCCTTTTCAATCTTTTTTCACATTTTTAAGCTCGTTCAGCCCTCTTAAGCTACAGCTTTTCAAACTTTTCAGATATTCATCTTCCTGCCTTTTCAACTCCTTCAAACATTCAACTTCATGTTCAGCTATGAAATTGTTACACTTTTTAAACTCTTTCAGCCCTCTTCAACCTTCCTGTCTCTTCATCTTCTTAAAATATTCATCTTTCTGTAATTTCAACTGCTTCAACCATTCCTCTTCCTGTGCAGCTATGGAACTGTTCAACTATCAATATGTTCAACTTTTTAAGCTCTTTCGGCCTTTAAATTTGCAACTTTTCCGGCTTTTCGACTTTTTCAACATTTCGCCAGGACGTTCAGCAGATTTCCAAGAGCATTTCAGCCTTCAGCATTCACACTGTATTTTCGCAGGAAATACAATTTTTCTAGTTAGTGTGAATGCTGAGTCAGCATTCACACTATTGTTCTTCTGGAATTTATTATTATTCTTCCGTACGTTTTTTGGCTCGCTTCTCCTTCTACAAACTTTGTGCTACAGAAACCATTCAACCATCAAAATGTTCAGCTTTTTTAGGACATGATGGCGTCTATTTTTCTTTTTTCTACCTTTTATACTTTTGCTAATATTCAGCTTTTTCTGCTAAATTTTTCCCATTCATCCTTATGGGGATTTTTTCAAATTTCATTCTGCTATAACTTCAGCATACCTTCAGCTATAGAAACCATTCAAACATGAAAATGTTCAGCTTTTTAAGCTCTTTCAACCTTGTGCTTTTCAACTTTTCAACCTTTCAACTTTTTCAAATATTAAGCTTTGTTTAAAAAAAATTTAACATTGCCACAAATGGGAAAAGCTTCAAATCCTCTTCAAAACTCCTCGACTTTCAACCTCTTCTTCTCCCTCATACCTTGAGCTAGAGACACCATTCAAACTTTAAAATACTCACAATACCTTGAACTATTTGCACTGTATTCAGTTTTTTAAAATCTTGTATGGTTTTGAAATCATCGCAGTTTGAGTTTGAAGGATTTTTAGCTCCTCTTCTCATTTTATAATGGGTGTGTATTGCGTCAAGCTAGAGTGAGCGCGCACCAACTGCCGCAGCCCAGAGTGTAGAACAGCTGGGAAAAAAGGGAGAAAAATTCTCTTCCGCTCGATTTGGTTCCCACATCTTTTACTTGACATCGACAATATATGCACAGAAATGTAGGAAATCTTGTGGGCTTTCATCTGATGGTCTTATTTCAGATGTGGGACTTACGGTTTTGGATCTAGAAGCCCGAGAGCGACAAGAAGTCCAACAGTTCCTCCATAAGCCGCAATGTTAATTTTGAGCCAAAATTTCTGCTGAAGAGCAGACGGTACCTTTTCTCTCTCTCGCTTCTGTGCCTTCATTTCTCACTTTCCAGAAATAAAAACAACATGACCGCGTTCAGCAACTCCTCCTCTCACTCACCATATAGATATTTCAGCTACAACCATTACAGTTTTCTTTCAAATCGGAGGCGTTTGGGAGGCGTTTTCCCATTCATCCTTATGGGGAATTTTTCAAATTTCATCCTGCTATAACTTCTGCATACTTTAAGCTAAAGAAACCATTCAACTATTAAAATGTTCAACTTTTTAAGCTATTCCAAGGCTTTTTCTAAATAAAATTTAACACTGAAGTGAATGGGAAAATCTTCAAATCCTCTTCCAAAGTCATCGACTTTGCACCTCTTCCTGTCCTTCATACTTTGAGCTAGAGACACCATTCCAACTTTATAATATAAAAATATTTTGGCCATAACCATTACAGTTTTTTCAAAAGTCGCAGGAGTTTGTCAGGCGTTTTCCCATTCATCCTTATGGCGACATTTTCATCTTTGGCTCTGCTCCTGCTCCAGCATGTGTGCAAACATTTTAAGCTCTTTATGCCTTTATCCTTTCACCTCTTCAACCTTTTTTCCACCTTTTTAGGCTCCTTCTGCCCTCTTACTCTACAATCTTTCTGCCTTTCCAGTCTTTTTTCACATTTTTAAGCTCGTTCAGCCCTCTTAAGCTACAGCTTTTCAAACTTTTCAGATATTCATCTTCCTGCCTTTTCAACTCCTTCAAACATTCAACTTCATGTTCAGCTATGAAATTGTTACACTTTTTAAACTCTTTCAGCCCTCTTCAACCTTCCTGTCTCTTCATCTTCTTAAAATATTCATCTTTCTGTAATTTCAACTGCTTCAACCATTCCGCTTCCTGTGCAGCTATGGAACTGTTCAACTATCAATATGTTCAACTTTTTAAGCTCTTTCGGCCTTTAACTTTGCAACTTTTCCGGCTTTTCGACTTTTTCAACATTTCGCCAGGACGTTCAGCAGATTTCCAAGAGCGTTTCAGCCTTCAGCATTCACACTGTATTTTCGCAGGAAATACAATTTTTCTAGTTATTATTCTTCTTCCGTACGTTTTTTGGCTCGCTTCTCCTCCTACAAACTTTTTGCTATAAAAACCATTCAACCATCAAAATGTTCAGCTTTTTTGGGACATGATGGCTTGTATTTTTCTTTTTTCTACCTTTTCTACTTTTGGAAATATTCAGCTTTTTCTGCTAAATTTTTCCCATTCATCCTTATGGGGATTTTTTCAAATTTCATTCTGCTATAACTTCAGCATACCTTCAGCTATAGAAACCATTCAAACATGAAAATGTTCAGCTTTTTAAGCTCTTTCAACCTTGTGCTTTTCAACTTTTCAACCTTTCAACTTTTTCAAATATTAAGCTTTGTTTAAAAAAAATTTAACATTGCCGCAAATGGGAAAAGCTTCAAATCCTCTTCAAAACTCCTCGACTTTCAACCTCTTCTTCTCCCTCATACCTTGAGCTAGAGACACCATTCAAACTTTAAAATACTCACAACGCCTTGAACTATTTGCACTGTATTCAGTTTTTTAAAATCTTGTATGGTTTTGAAATCATCGCAGTTTGAGTTTGAAGGATTTTTAGCTCCTCTTCTCATTTTATAATGGGTGTGTATTGCGTCAGCTAGAGTGAGCGCGCACCAACTGCCGCAGCCCAGAGTGTAGAACAGCTGGGAAAAAAGGGAGAAAAATTCTCTTCAGCTCGATTTGGTTCCCACATCTTTTACTTGACATAGACAATATATGCATAGAAATGTAGGAAATCTTGTGGGCTTTCATGTGATGGTCTTATTTCAGATGTGCGACTTACGGTTTTGGATCTAGAAGCCCGAGAGCGACAAGAAGTCCAACAGTTCCTCCATAAGCCGCAATGTTAATTTTGAGCCAAAATTTCTGCTGAAGAGCAGACGGTACCTTTTCTCTCTCTCGCTTCTGTGCCTTCATTTCTCACTTTCCAGAAATAAAAACAACATGACCGCGTTCAGCAACTCCTCCTCTCACTCACCATATAGATATTTCAGCTACAACCATTACAGTTTTCTTTCAAATCGGAGGCGTTTGGGAGGCGTTTTCCCATTCATCCTTATGGGGAATTTTTCAAATTTCATCCTGCTATAACTTCTGCATACTTTAAGCTAAAGAAGCCATTCAGCTATTAAAATGTTCAACTTTTTAAGCTATTCCAACCTTGTACTTTTTTGCTTTTTAACTTTTCAACTTCTTTAGAAATTCGGCTTTTTCTAAACAAAATTTAACACTGAAGTAAATGGGAAAATCTTCAAATCCTCTTCCAAAGTCATCGACTTTGCACCTCTTCCTGTCCTTCATACTTTGAGCTAGAGACACCATTCCAACTTTATAATATATAAATATTTTGGCCATAACCATTACATTTTTTTCAAAAGTCGCAGGAGTTTGTCAGGCGTTTTCCCATTCATCCTTATGGCGACATTTTCATCTTTGGCTCTGCTCCTGCTCCAGCATGTGTGCAAACATTTTAAGCTCTTTATGCCTTTATCCTTTCACCTCTTCAACCTTTTTTCCACCTTTTTAGGCTCCTTCTGCCCTCTTACTCTACAATCTTTCTGCCTTTCCAGTCTTTTTTCACCTTTTTAAGCTCGTTCTACCCTCTTAAGATACAGCTTTTCAACCTCTTCAGATATTGGACTTTCTGCCTTTTGATCTTTTTAAAATATTCTTTCCAGAAATATAAACAACATCACTTCGTTTAACAATGTCTCCTGTTACTCATTAAATAAATATTTTGACCATAACCATTACAGTTTTTTCAAAGATCGCAGGAGTTTGTCAGGCGTTTTCCCATTCATCCTTATGGGGACATTTTCATCTTTGGCTCTGCTCCTGCTCCAGCATGTGTGCAACCATTTTAAGCTCTTTCTTCCTTTATCCTCTCACCTTTTCAACCCTTTCTCACCTTTTTAAGCTCGTTCTTCCCTCTTACTCTGCAACTTTTTGGCCTTTTCAATCTTTTTTCACATTCTTAAGCTCGTTCAGCCCTCTTAAGCTACAGCTTTTCAAACTTTTCAGATATTCATCTTCCTGCCTTTTCAACACCTTCAAACATTCAACTTCATGTTCAGCTATGAAATTGTTACACTTTTTAAACTCTTTCAGCCCTCTTCAACCTTCCTGTCTCTTCATCTTCTTAAAATATTCATCTTTCTGTAATTTCAACTGCTTCAACCATTCCTCTTCCTGTGCAGCTATGGAACTGTTCAACTATCAATATGTTCAACTTTTTAACCTCTTTCGGCCTTTAACTTTGCAACTTTTCCGGCTTTTCGACTTTTTCAACATTTCGCCAGGACGTTCAGCAGATTTCCAAGAGCGTTTCAGCCTTCAGCATTCACACTGTATTTTCGCAGGAAATACAATTTTTCTAGTTTTTATTATTATTCTTCTTCCGTACGTTTTTTGGCTCGCTTCTCCTCCTACAAACTTTTTGCTATAAAAACCATTCAACCATCAAAATGTTCAGCTTTTTTGGGACATGATGGCTTGTATTTTTCTTTTTTCTACCTTTTCTACTTTTGGAAATATTCAGCTTTTTCTGCTAAATTTTTCCCATTCATCCTTATGGGGATTTTTTCAAATTTCATTCTGCTATAACTTCAGCATACCTTCAGCTATAGAAACCATTCAAACATGAAAATGTTCAGCTTTGTAAGCTTTTTCAACCTTGTGCTTTTCAACTTTTCAACCTTGCAACTTTTTCAAATATTAAGCTTTGTTTAAAAAAAAATTAACATTGCCGCAAATGGGAAAAGCTTCAAATCCTCTTCAAAACTCCTCGACTTTCAACCTCTTCTTCTCCCTCATACCTTGAGCTAGAGACACCATTCAAACTTTAAAATACTCACAACACCTTGAACTGTTTGCACTGTATTCAGTTTTTTAAAATCTTGTATGGTTTTGAAATCATCGCAGTTTGAGTTTGAAGGATTTTTAGCTCCTCTTCTCATTTTATAATGGGTGTGTATTGCGTCAGCTAGAGTGAGCGCGCACCAACTGCCGCAGCCCAGAGTGTAGAACAGCTGGGAAAAAAGGGAGAAAAATTCTCTTCAGCTCGATTTGGTTCCCACATCTTTTACTTGACATAGACAATATATGCATAGAAATGTAGGAAATCTTGTGGGCTTTCATCTGATGGTCTTATTTCAGATGTGGGACTTACGGTTTTGGATCTAGAAGCCCGAGAGCGACAAGAAGTCCAACAGTTCCTCCATAAGCCGCAATGTTAATTTTGAGCCAAAATTTCTGCTGAAGAGCAGACGGTACCTTTTCTCTCTCTCGCTTCTGTGCCTTCATTTCTCACTTTCCAGAAATAAAAACAACATGACCGCGTTCAGCAACTCCTCCTCTCACTCACCATATAGATATTTCAGCTACAACCATTACAGTTTTCTTTCAAATCGGAGGCGTTTGGGAGGCGTTTTCCCATTCATCCTTATGGGGAATTTTTCAAATTTCATCCTGCTATAACTTCTGCATACTTTAAGCTAAAGAAACCATTCAACTATTAAAATGTTCAACTTTTTAAGCTATTCCAACCTTGTACTTTTTTGCTTTTTAACTTTTCAACTTCTTTAGAAATTCGGCTTTTTCTAAACAAAATTTAACACTGAAGTAAATGGGAAAATCTTCAAATCCTCTTCCAAAGTCTTTGCACCTCTTCCTGTCCTTCATACTTTGAGCTAGAGACACCATTCCAACTTTATAATATATAAATATTTTGGCCATAACCATTACAGTTTTTTCAAAAGTCGCAGGAGTTTGTCAGGCGTTTTCCCATTCATCCTTATGGGGACATTTTCATCTTTGGCTCTGCTCCTGCTCCAGCATTTGTGCAACCATTTTAAGCTCTTTATTCCTTTATCCTTTCACCTCTTCAACCTTTTTTCCACCTTTTTAAGCTCTTTCTGCCCTCTTACTCTACAATCTTTCCGCCTTTCCAGTCTTTTTTCACCTTTTTAAGCTCGTTCTGCCCTCTTAAGCTACAGCTTTTCAACCTCTTCAGATATTGGACTTTCTGCCTTTTGATCTTTTTAAAATATTCTTTCCAGAAATATAAACAACATCACTTCGTTTAACGTCTCCTGTTACTCATTAAATAAATATTTTGACCATAACCATTACAATTTTTTCAAAGATCGCAGGAGTTTGTCAGGTGTTTCCCCATTCATCCTTATGGGGACATTTTCATCTTTAGCAGGCGTTTGCCCATTCATCCTTATGGGGACATTTAAAAAAAAACGTTTGGCTTCACAAATCTTCAGCTTTTTAAGACCATTCAACCTTGCAGCCAGCATTTAATGTAATAAACCCACAAATTTAATACATTTTCCACAAAGGTAATGGCCGCTGCCTACTTCAAATGTAACATGTGATTTCCCACTAATGTAATAACTATTTGGAGGGATTTATTATGTTTGTGGGGAAGTGAAAATCCTCATTATAATAACTTCTCACAAATGTAATTAAAAAAATGAATAATGGTCGTGGTTGTTGTTTTTTTGTTTGCCTATACATCTACTAATATTGACTGTGTCTGCAAAATCCAGCTGCTGACTCTCCACTCCGCTATCACACAGCGGATCACCCTCACCTTGTTTTAATTGTTTTGGGGCATGCTTGTGGTCTCTCTTTCTCACCGCTGTCCGTGGTGCTGAACCACAGAAGCCCTGACTGTGCATCACTACCTGCCAAGTCTATGGATCTTTCCCCTCCACTCAAAAATGTGAATGTCTAACCCAATGCCAAAAGACAAAGATAATATGTTATGTTTTAGCTTTTTAGCTTCTTCCCACTCTTTTAAGCTCTTTTAGCCCTCTTACTCTACAGCTTTTCAACCTATTCAGATATTCATCTTTCTGCCTTTTTCTTCTTATTAAATATTCTTTACAGAAATTTAAAGGACATCACCGTGTTCAGTAATCTCTCCTGTTATTCATCACAGTTTGGCAGGCGTTTGCCCATTCATTCTCATGGGAGCATTGTCATCTTCAGCTCTGCTGCTGCTCCAGCACGTGTGCACCCATTTTAAGCTCTTTCACCCCTCTTACTCTACAGCTTTTCAACCTCAGATATTGGACTTTCTGCCTTTTCATCTTTTTAAAATATTCTTTACAGAAATATAAACGATATCACATCGTTCAGCAATGTCTCCTGTTACTCATCATATAAATATTTTGCGATAAGCATTACAGTTTTTTCAAAGATAGCAGGAGTTTGTCAGGCGTTTTCCCATTCATCCTTATGGGGACATTTTCATCTTTGGCTCTGCTCCTGCTCCAGCATGTGTGCAACCATTTTAAGCTCTTTCTTCCTTTATCCTCTCACCTTTTCAACCCTTTCTCACCTTTTTAAGCTCGTTCTTCCCTCTTACTCTACAACTTTTTGGCCTTTTCAATCTTTTTTCACATTTTTAAGCTCGTTCAGCCCTCTTAAGCTACAGCTTTTCAAACTTTTCAGATATTCATCTTCCTGCCTTTTCAACTCCTTCAAACATTCAACTTCATGTTCAGCTATGAAATTGTTCCACTTTTTAAACTCTTTCAGCCCTCTTCAACCTTCCTGTCTCTTCATCTTCTTAAAATATTCATCTTTCTGTAATTTCAACTGCTTCAACCATTCCGCTTCCTGTGCAGCTATGGAACTGTTCAACTATCAATATGTTCAACTTTTTAAGCTCTTTCGGCCTTTAACTTTGCAACTTTTCCGGCTTTTCGACTTTTTCATCATTTCGCCAGGACGTTCAGCAGATTTCCAAGAGCGTTTCAGCCTTCAGCATTCACACTGTATTTTCGCAGGAAATACAATTTTTCTAGTTAGTGTGAATGCTGAGTCAGCATTCACACTATTGTTCTTCTGGAATTTATTATTATTCTTCCGTACGTTTTTTGGCTCGCTTCTCCTTCTACAAACTTTGTGCTACAGAAACCATTCAACCATCAAAATGTTCAGCTTTTTTAGGACATGATGGCGTCTATTTTTCTTTTTTCTACCTTTTATACTTTTGCTAATATTCAGCTTTTTCTGCTAAATTTTTCCCATTCATCCTTATGGGGATTTTTTTCAAATTTCATTCTGCTATAACTTCAGCATACCTTCAGCTATAGAAACCATTCAAACATGAAAATGTTCAGCTTTTTAAGCTCTTTCAACCTTGTGCTTTTCAACTTTTCAACCTTTCAACTTTTTCAAATATTAAGCTTTGTTTAAAAAAAATTTAACATTGCCGCAAATGGGAAAAGCTTCAAATCCTCTTCAAAACTCCTCGACTTTCAACCTCTTCTTCTCCCTCATACCTTGAGCTAGAGACACCATTCAAACTTTAAAATACTCACAACGCCTTGAACTATTTGCACTGTATTCAGTTTTTTAAAATCTTGTATGGTTTTGAAATCATCGCAGTTTGAGTTTGAAGGATTTTTAGCTCTTCTTCTCATTTTATAATGGGTGTGTATTGCGTCAGCTAGAGTGAGCGCGCACCAACTGCCGCAGCCCAGAGTGTAGAACAGCTGGGAAAAAAGGGAGAAAAATTCTCTTCAGCTCAATTTGGTTCCCACATCTTTTACTTGACATAGACAATATATGCATAGAAATGTAGGAAATCTTGTGGGCTTTCATCTGATGGTCTTATTTCAGATGTGGGACTTACGGTTTTGGATCTAGAAGCCCGAGAGCGACAAGAAGTCCAACAGTTCCTCCATAAGCCGCAATGTTAATTTTGAGCCAAAATTTCTGCTGAAGAGCAGACGGTACCTTTTCTCTCTCTCGCTTCTGTGCCTTCATTTCTCACTTTCCAGAAATAAAAACAACATGACCGCGTTCAGCAACTCCTCCTCTCACTCACCATATAGATATTTCAGCTACAACCATTACAGTTTTCTTTCAAATCGGAGGCGTTTGGGAGGCGTTTTCCCATTCATCCTTATGGGGAATTTTTCAAATTTCATCCTGCTATAACTTCTGCATACTTTAAGCTAAAGAAGCCATTCAACTATTAAAATGTTCAACTTTTTAAGCTATTCCAACCTTGTACTTTTTTGCTTTTTAACTTTTCAACTTCTTTAGAAATTCGGCTTTTTCTAAACAAAATTTAACACTGAAGTAAATGGGAAAATCTTCAAATCCTCTTCCAAAGTCGTCGACTTTGCACCTCTTCCTGTCCTTCATACTTTGAGCTAGAGACACCATTCCAACTTTATAATATATAAATATTTTGGCCATAACCATTACAGTTTTTTCAAAAGTCGCAGAAGTTTGTCAGGCGTTTTCCCATTCATCCTTATGGCGACATTTTCATCTTTGGCTCTGCTCCTGCTCCAGCATGTCTGCAAACATTTTAAGCTCTTTATGCCTTTATCCTTTCACCTCTTCAACCTTTTTTCCACCTTTTTAGGCGCCTTCTGCCCTCTTACTCTACAATCTTTCTGCCTTTCCAGTCTTTTTTCACCTTTTTAAGCTCGTTCTACCCTCTTAAGCTACAGCTTTTCAACCTCTTCAGATATTGGACTTTCTGCCTTTTGATCTTTTTAAAATATTCTTTCCAGAAATATAAACAACATCACTTCGTTTAACAATGTCTCCTGTTACTCATTAAATAAATATTTTGACCATAACCATTACAGTTTTTTCAAAGATCGCAGGAGTTTGTCAGGCGTTTTCCCATTCATCCTTATGGGGACATTTTCATCTTTGGCTTTGCTCCTGCTCCAGCATGTGTGCAACCATTTTAAGCTCTTCATGCCTTTATCCTCTCACCTTTTCAACCCTCTCTCACCTTTTTAAGCTCGTTCTTCCCTCTTACTCTACAACTTTTTGGCCTTTTCAGTCTTTTTTCACATTTTTAAGCTCGTTCAGCCCTCTTAAGCTACAGCTTTTCAAACTTTTCAGATATTCATCTTCCTGCCTTTTCAACTCCTTCAAACATTCAACTTCATGTTCAGCTATGAAATTGTTACACTTTTTAAACTCTTTCAGCCGTCTTCAACCTTCCTGTCTCTTCATCTTCTTAAAATATTCATCTTTCTGTAATTTCAACTGCTTCAACCATTCCGCTTCCTGTGCAGCTATGGAACTGTTCAACTATCAATATGTTCAACTTTTTAAGCTCTTTCGGCCTTTAACTTTGCAACTTTTCCGGCTTTTCGACTTTTTCAACATTTCGCCAGGACGTTCAGCAGATTTCCAAGAGCGTTTCAGCCTTCAGCATTCACACTGTATTTTCGCAGGAAATACAATTTTTCTAGTTATTAGTGTGAATGCTGAGTCAGCATTCACACTATTGTTCTTCTGGAATTTATTATTATTCTTCCGTACGTTTTTTGGCTCGCTTCTCCTTCTACAAACTTTGTGCTACAGAAACCATTCAACCATCAAAATGTTCAGCTTTTTTAGGACATGATGGCGTCTATTTTTCTTTTTTCTACCTTTTATACTTTTGCTAATATTCAGCTTTTTCTGCTAAATTTTTCCCATTCATCCTTATGGGGATTTTTTCAAATTTCATTCTGCTATAACTTCAGCATACCTTCAGCTATAGAAACCATTCAAACATGAAAATGTTCAGCTTTTTAAGCTCTTTCAACCTTGTGCTTTTCAACTTTTCAACCTTTCAACTTTTTCAAATATTAAGCTTTGTTTAAAAAAAATTTAACATTGCCGCAAATGGGAAAAGCTTCAAATCCTCTTCAAAACTCCTCGACTTTCAACCTCTTCTTCTCCCTCATACCTTGAGCTAGAGACACCATTCAAACTTTAAAATACTCACAACGCCTTGAACTATTTGCACTGTATTCAGTTTTTTAAAATCTTGTATGGTTTTGAAATCATCGCAGTTTGAGTTTGAAGGATTTTTAGCTCCTCTTCTCATTTTATAATGGGTGTGTATTGCGTCAGCTAGAGTGCGCGCGCACCAACTGCCGCAGCCCAGAGTGCAGAGCAGCTGGGAAAAAAGGGAGAAAAATTCTATTCAGCTCGATTTGGTTCCCACATCTTTTACTTGACATAGACAATATATGCATAGAAATGTAGGAAATCTTGTGGGCTTTCAGCTGATGGTCTCATTTCAGATGTGGGGCTTACGGTTTTGGATTTAGAAGCCAGAGAGTGACAAGAAGTCCAACAGTTCCTTCATAAGCCGCAATGTTAATTTTGAGCCAAAATTTCTGCTGAAGAGCAGACAGTACCTTTTCTCTCTCTCGCTTCTGTGCCTTCATTTCTCACTTTCCAGAAATAAAAACAACATGACCGCGTTCAGCAACTCCTCCTCTCACTCACCATATAGATATTTCAGCTACAACCATTACAGTTTTCTTTCAAATCGGAGGCGTTTGAGAGGCGTTTTCCCATTCATCCTTATGGGGAATTTTTCAAATTTCATCCTGCTATAACTTCTGCATACTTTAAGCTAAAGAAGCCATTCAGCTATTAAAATGTTCAACTTTTTAAGCTATTCCAACCTTGTACTTTTTTGCTTTTTAACTTTTCAACTTCTTTAGAAATTCGGCTTTTTCTAAACAAAATTTAACACTGAAGTAAATGGGAAAATCTTCAAATCCTCTTCCAAAGTCATCGACTTTGCACCTCTTCCTGTCCTTCATACTTTGAGCTAGAGACACCATTCCAACTTTATAATATATAAATATTTTGGCCATGACCATTACAGTTTTTTCAAAAGTCGCAGGAGTTTGTCAGGCGTTTTCCCATTCATCCTTATGGCGACATTTTCATCTTTGGCTCTGCTCCTGCTCCAGCATGTGTGCAAACATTTTAAGCTCTTTATGCCTTTATCCTTTCACCTCTTCAACCTTTTTTCCACCTTTTTAGGCTCCTTCTGCCCTCTTACTCTACAATCTTTCTGCCTTTCCAGTCTTTTTTCACCTTTTTAAGCTCGTTCTACCCTCTTAAGATACAGCTTTTCAACCTCTTCAGATATTGGACTTTCTGCCTTTTGATCTTTTTAAAATATTCTTTCCAGAAATATAAACAACATCACTTCGTTTAACAATGTCTCCTGTTACTCATTAAATAAATAGCGTTTTCCCATTCATCCTTATGGGGACATTTTCATCTTTGGCTCTGCTCCTGCTCCAGCATGTGTGCAACCATTTTAAGCTCTTTATTCCTTTATCCTCTCACCTTTTCAACCCTTTCTCACCTTTTTAAGCTCGTTCTTCCCTCTTACTCTGCAACTTTTTGGCCTTTTCAATCTTTTTTCACATTCTTAAGCTCGTTCAGCCCTCTTAAGCTACAGCTTTTCAAACTTTTCAGATATTCATCTTCCTGCCTTTTCAACACCTTCAAACATTCAACTTCATGTTCAGCTATGAAATTGTTACACTTTTTAAACTCTTTCAGCCGTCTTCAACCTTCCTGTCTCTTCATCTTCTTAAAATATTCATCTTTCTGTAATTTCAACTGCTTCAACCATTCCTCTTCCTGTGCAGCTATGGAACTGTTCAACTATCAATATGTTCAACTTTTTAACCTCTTTCGGCCTTTAACTTTGCAACTTTTCCGGCTTTTCGACTTTTTCAACATTTCGCCAGGACGTTCAGCAGATTTCCAAGAGCGTTTCAGCCTTCAGCATTCACACTGTATTTTCGCAGGAAATACAATTTTTCTAGTTAGTGTGAATGCTGAAGGCATTCACACTATTGTTCTTCTGGAATTTATTTTTATTATTATTCTTCTTCCGTACGTTTTTTGGCTCGCTTCTCCTCCTACAAACTTTTTGCTATAAAAACCATTCAACCATCAAAATGTTCAGCTTTTTTGGGACATGATGGCTTGTATTTTTCTTTTTTCTACCTTTTCTACTTTTGGAAATATTCAGCTTTTTCTGCTAAATTTTTCCCATTCATCCTTATGGGGATTTTTTCAAATTTCATTCTGCTATAACTTCAGCATACCTTCAGCTATAGAAACCATTCAAACATGAAAATGTTCAGCTTTGTAAGCTTTTTCAACCTTGTGCTTTTCAACTTTTCAACCTTTCAACTTTTTCAAATATTAAGCTTTGTTTAAAAAAAAATTAACATTGCCGCAAATGGGAAAAGCTTCAAATCCTCTTCAAAACTCCTCGACTTTCAACCTCTTCTTCTCCCTCATACCTTGAGCTAGAGACACCATTCAAACTTTAAAATACTCACAACACCTTGAACTGTTTGCACTGTATTCAGTTTTTTAAAATCTTGTATGGTTTTGAAATCATCGCAGTTTGAGTTTGAAGGATTTTTAGCTCTTCTTCTCATTTTATAATGGGTGTGTATTGCGTCAGCTAGAGTGAGCGCGCACCAACTGCCGCAGCCCAGAGTGTAGAACAGCTGGGAAAAAAGGGAGAAAAATTCTCTTCAGCTCAATTTGGTTCCCACATCTTTTACTTGACATAGACAATATATGCATAGAAATGTAGGAAATCTTGTGGGCTTTCATCTGATGGTCTTATTTCAGATGTGGGACTTACGGTTTTGGATCTAGAAGCCCGAGAGCGACAAGAAGTCCAACAGTTCCTCCATAAGCCGCAATGTTAATTTTGAGCCAAAATTTCTGCTGAAGAGCAGACGGTACCTTTTCTCTCTCTCGCTTCTGTGCCTTCATTTCTCACTTTCCAGAAATAAAAACAACATGACCGCGTTCAGCAACTCCTCCTCTCACTCACCATATAGATATTTCAGCTACAACCATTACAGTTTTCTTTCAAATCGGAGGCGTTTGGGAGGCGTTTTCCCATTCATCCTTATGGGGAATTTTTCAAATTTCATCCTGCTATAACTTCTGCATACTTTAAGCTAAAGAAGCCATTCAACTATTAAAATGTTCAACTTTTTAAGCTATTCCAACCTTGTACTTTTTTGCTTTTTAACTTTTCAACTTCTTTAGAAATTCGGCTTTTTCTAAACAAAATTTAACACTGAAGTAAATGGGAAAATCTTCAAATCCTCTTCCAAAGTCGTCGACTTTGCACCTCTTCCTGTCCTTCATACTTTGAGCTAGAGACACCATTCCAACTTTATAATATATAAATATTTTGGCCATAACCATTACAGTTTTTTCAAAAGTCGCAGAAGTTTGTCAGGCGTTTTCCCATTCATCCTTATGGCGACATTTTCATCTTTGGCTCTGCTCCTGCTCCAGCATGTCTGCAAACATTTTAAGCTCTTTATGCCTTTATCCTTTCACCTCTTCAACCTTTTTTCCACCTTTTTAGGCTCCTTCTGCCCTCTTACTCTACAATCTTTCTGCCTTTCCAGTCTTTTTTCACCTTTTTAAGCTCGTTCTACCCTCTTAAGCTACAGCTTTTCAACCTCTTCAGATATTGGACTTTCTGCCTTTTGATCTTTTTAAAATATTCTTTCCAGAAATATAAACAACATCACTTCGTTTAACAATGTCTCCTGTTACTCATTAAATAAATATTTTGACCATAACCATTACAGTTTTTTCAAAGATCGCAGGAGTTTGTCAGGCGTTTTCCCATTCATCCTTATGGGGACATTTTCATCTTTGGCTTTGCTCCTGCTCCAGCATGTGTGCAACCATTTTAAGCTCTTTATGCCTTTATCCTCTCACCTTTTCAACCCTCTCTCACCTTTTTAAGCTCGTTCTTCCCTCTTACTCTACAACTTTTTGGCCTTTTCAGTCTTTTTTCACATTTTTAAGCTCGTTCAGCCCTCTTAAGCTACAGCTTTTCAAACTTTTCAGATATTCATCTTCCTGCCTTTTCAACTCCTTCAAACATTCAACTTCATGTTCAGCTATGAAATTGTTACACTTTTTAAACTCTTTCAGCCCTCTTCAACCTTCCTGTCTCTTCATCTTCTTAAAATATTCATCTTTCTGTAATTTCAACTGCTTCAACCATTCCGCTTCCTGTGCAGCTATGGAACTGTTCAACTATCAATATGTTCAACTTTTTAAGCTCTTTCGGCCTTTAACTTTGCAACTTTTCCGGCTTTTCGACTTTTTCAACATTTCGCCAGGACGTTCAGCAGATTTCCAAGAGCGTTTCAGCCTTCAGCATTCACACTGTATTTTCGCAGGAAATACAATTTTTCTAGTTTTTATTAGTGTGAATGCTGAAGGCATTCACACTATTGTTCTTCTGGAATTTATTAGTGTGAATGCTGAAGGCATTCACACTATTGTTCTTCTGGAATTTATTTTTATTATTCTTCTTCCGTACGTTTTTTGGCTCGCTTCTCCTCCTACAAACTTTTTGCTATAAAAACCATTCAACCATCAAAATGTTCAGCTTTTTTGGGACATGATGGCTTGTATTTTTCTTTTTTCTACCTTTTCTACTTTTGGAAATATTCAGCTTTTTCTGCTAAATTTTTCCCATTCATCCTTATGGGGATTTTTTCAAATTTCATTCTGCTATAACTTCAGCATACCTTCAGCTATAGAAACCATTCAAACATGAAAATGTTCAGCTTTGTAAGCTTTTTCAACCTTGTGCTTTTCAACTTTTCAACCTTTCAACTTTTTCAAATATTAAGCTTTGTTTAAAAAAAAATTAACATTGCCGCAAATGGGAAAAGCTTCAAATCCTCTTCAAAACTCCTCGAATTTCAACCTCTTCTTCTCCCTCATACCTTGAGCTAGAGACACCATTCAAACTTTAAAATACTCACAACACCTTGAACTGTTTGCACTGTATTCAGTTTTTTAAAATCTTGTATGGTTTTGAAATCATCGCAGTTTGAGTTTGAAGGATTTTTAGCTCCTCTTCTCATTTTATAATGGGTGTGTATTGCGTCAGCTAGAGTGCGCGCGCACCAACTGCCGCAGCCCAGAGTGTAGAACAGCTGGGAAAAAAGGGAGGAAAATTCTCTTCAGCTCGATTTGGTTCCCACATCTTTTACTTGATATAGACAATATATGCATAGAAATGTAGGAAATCTTGTGGGCTTTCATCTGATGGTCTCATTTCAGATGTGGGACTTACGGTTTTGGATCTAGAAGCCCGAGAGCGACAAGAAGTCCAACAGTTCCTCCATAAGCCGCAATGTTAATTTTGAGCCAAAATTTCTGCTGAAGAGCAGACGGTACCTTTTCTCTCTCTCGCTTCTGTGCCTTCATTTCTCACTTTCCAGAAATAAAAACAACATGACCGCGTTCAGCAACTCCTCCTCTCACTCACCATATAGATATTTCAGCTACAACCATTACAGTTTTCTTTCAAATCGGAGGCGTTTGGGAGGCGTTTTCCCATTCATCCTTATGGGGAATTTTTCAAATTTCATCCTGCTATAACTTCTGCATACTTTAAGCTAAAGAAGCCATTCAGCTATTAAAATGTTCAACTTTTTAAGCTATTCCAACCTTGTACTTTTTTGCTTTTTAACTTTTCAACTTCTTTAGAAATTCGGCTTTTTCTAAACAAAATTTAACACTGAAGTAAATGGGAAAATCTTCAAATCCTCTTCCAAAGTCATCGACTTTGCACCTCTTCCTGTCCTTCATACTTTGAGCTAGAGACACCATTCCAACTTTATAATATATAAATATTTTGGCCATAACCATTACATTTTTTTCAAAAGTCGCAGGAGTTTGTCAGGCGTTTTCCCATTCATCCTTATGGCGACATTTTCATCTTTGGCTCTGCTCCTGCTCCAGCATGTGTGCAAACATTTTAAGCTCTTTATGCCTTTATCCTTTCACCTCTTCAACCTTTTTTCCACCTTTTTAGGCTCCTTCTGCCCTCTTACTCTACAATCTTTCTGCCTTTCCAGTCTTTTTTCACCTTTTTAAGCTCGTTCTACCCTCTTAAGATACAGCTTTTCAACCTCTTCAGATATTGGACTTTCTGCCTTTTGATCTTTTTAAAATATTCTTTCCAGAAATATAAACAACATCACTTCGTTTAACAATGTCTCCTGTTACTCATTAAATAAATATTTTGACCATAACCATTACAGTTTTTTCAAAGATCGCAGGAGTTTGTCAGGCGTTTTCCCATTCATCCTTATGGGGACATTTTCATCTTTGGCTCTGCTCCTGCTCCAGCATGTGTGCAACCATTTTAAGCTCTTTCTTCCTTTATCCTCTCACCTTTTCAACCCTTTCTCACCTTTTTAAGCTCGTTCTTCCCTCTTACTCTGCAACTTTTTGGCCTTTTCAATCTTTTTTCACATTCTTAAGCTTGTTCAGCCCTCTTAAGCTACAGCTTTTCAAACTTTTCAGATATTCATCTTCCTGCCTTTTCAACACCTTCAAACATTCAACTTCATGTTCAGCTATGAAATTGTTACACTTTTTAAACTCTTTCAGCCGTCTTCAACCTTCCTGTCTCTTCATCTTCTTAAAATATTCATCTTTCTGTAATTTCAACTGCTTCAACCATTCCTCTTCCTGTGCAGCTATGGAACTGTTCAACTATCAATATGTTCAACTTTTTAAGCTCTTTCGGCCTTTAACTTTGCAACTTTTCCGGCTTTTCGACTTTTTCAACATTTCGCCAGGACGTTCAGCAGATTTCCAAGAGCGTTTCAGCCTTCAGCATTCACACTGTATTTTCGCAGGAAATACAATTTTTCTAGTTTTTATTATTATTCTTCTTCCGTACGTTTTTTGGCTCGCTTCTCCTCCTACAAACTTTTTGCTATAAAAACCATTCAACCATCAAAATGTTCAGCTTTTTTGGGACATGATGGCTTGTATTTTTCTTTTTTCTACCTTTTCTACTTTTGGAAATATTCAGCTTTTTCTGCTAAATTTTTCCCATTCATCCTTATGGGGATTTTTTCAAATTTCATTCTGCTATAACTTCAGCATACCTTCAGCTATAGAAACCATTCAAACATGAAAATGTTCAGCTTTGTAAGCTTTTTCAACCTTGTGCTTTTCAACTTTTCAACCTTTCAACTTTTTCAAATATTAAGCTTTGTTTAAAAAAAAATTAACATTGCCGCAAATGGGAAAAGCTTCAAATCCTCTTCAAAACTCCTCGACTTTCAACCTCTTCTTCTCCCTCATACCTTGAGCTAGAGACACCATTCAAACTTTAAAATACTCACAACACCTTGAACTGTTTGCACTGTATTCAGTTTTTTAAAATCTTGTATGGTTTTGAAATCATCGCAGTTTGAGTTTGAAGGATTTTTAGCTCCTCTTCTCATTTTATAATGGGTGTGTATTGCGTCAGCTAGAGTGCGCGCGCACCAACTGCCGCAGCCCAGAGTGTAGAACAGCTGGGAAAAAAGGGAGGAAAATTCTCTTCAGCTCGATTTGGTTCCCACATCTTTTACTTGATATAGACAATATATGCATAGAAATGTAGGAAATCTTGTGGGCTTTCATCTGATGGTCTCATTTCAGATGTGGGACTTACGGTTTTGGATCTAGAAGCCCGAGAGCGACAAGAAGTCCAACAGTTCCTCCATAAGCCGCAATGTTAATTTTGAGCCAAAATTTCTGCTGAAGAGCAGACAGTACCTTTTCTCTCTCTCGCTTCTGTGCCTTCATTTCTCACTTTCCAGAAATAAAAACAACATGACCGCGTTCAGCAACTCCTCCTCTCACTCACCATATAGATATTTCAGCTACAACCATTACAGTTTTCTTTCAAATCGGAGGCGTTTGAGAGGCGTTTTCCCATTCATCCTTATGGGGAATTTTTCAAATTTCATCCTGCTATAACTTCTGCATACTTTAAGCTAAAGAAGCCATTCAGCTATTAAAATGTTCAACTTTTTAAGCTATTCCAACCTTGTACTTTTTTGCTTTTTAACTTTTCAACTTCTTTAGAAATTCGGCTTTTTCTAAACAAAATTTAACACTGAAGTAAATGGGAAAATCTTCAAATCCTCTTCCAAAGTCATCGACTTTGCACCTCTTCCTGTCCTTCATACTTTGAGCTAGAGACACCATTCCAACTTTATAATATATAAATATTTTGGCCATAACCATTACATTTTTTTCAAAAGTCGCAGGAGTTTGTCAGGCGTTTTCCCATTCATCCTTATGGCGACATTTTCATCTTTGGCTCTGCTCCTGCTCCAGCATGTGTGCAAACATTTTAAGCTCTTTATGCCTTTATCCTTTCACCTCTTCAACCTTTTTTCCACCTTTTTAGGCTCCTTCTGCCCTCTTACTCTACAATCTTTCTGCCTTTCCAGTCTTTTTTCACCTTTTTAAGCTCGTTCTACCCTCTTAAGATACAGCTTTTCAACCTCTTCAGATATTGGACTTTCTGCCTTTTGATCTTTTTAAAATATTCTTTCCAGAAATATAAACAACATCACTTCGTTTAACAATGTCTCCTGTTACTCATTAAATAAATATTTTGACCATAACCATTACAGTTTTTTCAAAGATCGCAGGAGTTTGTCAGGCGTTTTCCCATTCATCCTTATGGGGACATTTTCATCTTTGGCTCTGCTCCTGCTCCAGCATGTGTGCAACCATTTTAAGCTCTTTATTCCTTTATCCTCTCACCTTTTCAACCCTTTCTCACCTTTTTAAGCTCGTTCTTCCCTCTTACTCTGCAACTTTTTGGCCTTTTCAATCTTTTTTCACATTCTTAAGCTCGTTCAGCCCTCTTAAGCTACAGCTTTTCAAACTTTTCAGATATTCATCTTCCTGCCTTTTCAACACCTTCAAACATTCAACTTCATGTTCAGCTATGAAATTGTTACACTTTTTAAACTCTTTCAGCCGTCTTCAACCTTCCTGTCTCTTCATCTTCTTAAAATATTCATCTTTCTGTAATTTCAACTGCTTCAACCATTCCTCTTCCTGTGCAGCTATGGAACTGTTCAACTATCAATATGTTCAACTTTTTAAGCTCTTTCGGCCTTTAACTTTGCAACTTTTCCGGCTTTTCGACTTTTTCAACATTTCGCCAGGACGTTCAGCAGATTTCCAAGAGCGTTTCAGCCTTCAGCATTCACACTGTATTTTCGCAGGAAATACAATTTTTCTAGTTATTATTATTCTTCTTCCGTACGTTTTTTGGCTCGCTTCTCCTCCTACAAACTTTTTGCTATAAAAACCATTCAACCATCAAAATGTTCAGCTTTTTTGGGACATGATGGCTTGTATTTTTCTTTTTTCTACCTTTTCTACTTTTGGAAATATTCAGCTTTTTCTGCTAAATTTTTCCCATTCATCCTTATGGGGATTTTTTCAAATTTCATTCTGCTATAACTTCAGCATACCTTCAGCTATAGAAACCATTCAAACATGAAAATGTTCAGCTTTGTAAGCTTTTTCAACCTTGTGCTTTTCAACTTTTCAACCTTTCAACTTTTTCAAATATTAAGCTTTGTTTAAAAAAAAATTAACATTGCCGCAAATGGGAAAAGCTTCAAATCCTCTTCAAAACTCCTCGAATTTCAACCTCTTCTTCTCCCTCATACCTTGAGCTAGAGACACCATTCAAACTTTAAAATACTCACAACACCTTGAACTGTTTGCACTGTATTCAGTTTTTTAAAATCTTGTATGGTTTTGAAATCATCGCAGTTTGAGTTTGAAGGATTTTTAGCTCCTCTTCTCATTTTATAATGGGTGTGTATTGCGTCAGCTAGAGTGCGCGCGCACCAACTGCCGCAGCCCAGAGTGTAGAACAGCTGGGAAAAAAGGGAGGAAAATTCTCTTCAGCTCGATTTGGTTCCCACATCTTTTACTTGATATAGACAATATATGCATTGAAATGTAGGAAATCTTGTGGGCTTTCATCTGATGGTCTCATTTCAGATGTGGGACTTACGGTTTTGGATCTAGAAGCCCGAGAGCGACAAGAAGTCCAACAGTTCCTCCATAAGCCGCAATGTTAATTTTGAGCCAAAATTTCTGCTGAAGAGCAGACGGTACCTTTTCTCTCTCTCGCTTCTGTGCCTTCATTTCTCACTTTCCAGAAATAAAAACAACATGACCGCGTTCAGCAACTCCTCCTCTCACTCACCATATAGATATTTCAGCTACAACCATTACAGTTTTCTTTCAAATCGGAGGCGTTTGGGAGGCGTTTTCCCATTCATCCTTATGGGGAATTTTTCAAATTTCATCCTGCTATAACTTCTGCATACTTTAAGCTAAAGAAGCCATTCAGCTATTAAAATGTTCAACTTTTTAAGCTATTCCAACCTTGTACTTTTTTGCTTTTTAACTTTTCAACTTCTTTAGAAATTCGGCTTTTTCTAAACAAAATTTAACACTGAAGTAAATGGGAAAATCTTCAAATCCTCTTCCAAAGTCTTTGCACCTCTTCCTGTCCTTCATACTTTGAGCTAGAGACACCATTCCAACTTTATAATATATAAATATTTTGGCCATAACCATTACAGTTTTTTCAAAAGTCGCAGGAGTTTGTCAGGCGTTTTCCCATTCATCCTTACGGGGACATTTTCATCTTTGGCTCTGCTCCTGCTCCAGCATGTGTGCAAACATTTTAAGCTCTTTATGCCTTTATCCTTTCACCTCTTCAACCTTTTTTCCACCTTTTTAAGCTCTTTCTGCCCTCTTACTCTACAATCTTTCTGCCTTTCCAGTCTTTTTTCACCTTTTTAAGCTCGTTCTGCCCTCTTAAGCTACAGCTTTTCAACCTCTTCAGATATTGGACTTTCTGCCTTTTGATCTTTTTAAAATATTCTTTCCAGAAATATAAACAACATCACTTCGTTTAACGTCTCCTGTTACTCATTAAATAAATATTTTGACCATAACCATTACAATTTTTTCAAAGACCGCAGGAGTTTGTCAGGTGTTTCCCCATTCATCCTTATGGGGACATTTTCATCTTTAGCAGGCGTTTTCCCATTCATCCTTATGGGGACATTTAAAAAAACCGTTTGGCTTCACAAATCTTCAGTTTTTTAAGACCATTCAACCTTGCAGCCAGCCTTTAATGTAATAAACCCACAAATTTAATACATTTTCCACAAAGGTAATGGCCGCTGCCTACTTCAAATGTAACATGTGATTTCCCACTAATGTAATAACTATTTGGAGGGATTTATCATGTTTGTGGGGAAGTGAAAATCCTCATTATAATAACTTCTCACAAATGTAATTAAAAAAATGAATAATGGTCGTGGTTGTTGTTTTTTTGTTTGCCTATACATCTACTAATATTGACCGTGTCTGCAAAATCCAGCTGTTGACTCTCCACTCCGCTATCACACAGCGGATCACCCTCACCTTGTTTTAATTGTTTTGGGGCATGCTTGTGGTCTCTCTTTCTCACCGCTGTCCGTGGTGCTGAACCACAGAAGCCCTGACTGTGCATCACTACCTGCCAAGTCTATGGATCTTTCCCCTCCACTCAAAAATGTGAATGTCTAACCCAATGCCAAAAGACAAAGATAATGTTATGTTTTAGCTTTTTAGCTTCTTCCCACTCTTTTAAGCTCTTTTAGCCCTCTTACTCTACAGCTTTTCAACCTATTCAGATATTCATCTTTCTGCCTTTTTCATCTTATTAAAATATTCTTTACAGAAATTTAAAGGACATCACCGTGTTCAGTAATCTCTCCTGTTATTCATCACAGTTTGGCAGGCGTTTGCCCATTCATTCTCATGGGAGCATTGTCATCTTCAGCTCTGCTGCTGCTCCAGCACGTGTGCACCCATTTTAAGCTCTTTCACCCCTCTTACTCTACAGCTTTTCAACCTCAGATATTGGACTTTCTGCCTTTTCATCTTTTTAAAATATTCTTTACAGAAATATAAACGATATCACATCGTTCAGCAATGTCTCCTGTTACTCATCATATAAATATTTTGCGATAAGCATTACAGTTTTTTCAAAGATAGCAGGAGTTTGTCAGGCGTTTTCCCATTCATCCTTATGGGGACATTTTCATCTTTGGCTCTGCTCCTGCTCCAGCATGTGTGCAACCATTTTAAGCTCTTTCTTCCTTTATCCTCTCACCTTTTCAACCCTTTCTCACCTTTTTAAGCTCATTCTTCCCTCTTACTCTACAACTTTTTGGCCTTTTCAATCTTTTTTCATATTTTTAAGCTCGTTCAGCCCTCTTAAGCTACAGCTTTTCAAACTTTTCAGATATTCATCTTCCTGCCTTTTCAACTCCTTCAAACATTCAACTTCATGTTCAGCTATGAAATTGTTACACTTTTTAAACTCTTTCAGCCCTCTTCAACCTTCCTGTCTCTTCATCTTCTTAAAATATTCATCTTTCTGTAATTTCTACTGCTTCAACCATTCCGCTTCCTGTGCAGCTATGGAACTGTTCAACTATCAATATGTTCAACTTGTTAAGCTCTTTCGGCCTTTAACTTTGCAACTTTTCCGGCTTTTCGACTTTTTCAACATTTCGCCAGGACGTTCAGCAGATTTCCAAGAGCGTTTCAGCCTTCAGCATTCACACTGTATTTTCGCAGGAAATACAATTTTTCTAGTTATTATTCTTCTTCCGTACGTTTTTTGGCTCGCTTCTCCTCCTACAAACTTTTTGCTATAAAAACCATTCAACCATCAAAATGTTCAGCTTTTTTGGGACATGATGGCTTGTATTTTTCTTTTTTCTACCTTTTCTACTTTTGGAAATATTCAGCTTTTTCTGCTAAATTTTTCCCATTCATCCTTATGGGGATTTTTTCAAATTTCATTCTGCTATAACTTCAGCATACCTTCAGCTATAGAAACCATTCAAACATGAAAATGTTCAGCTTTGTAAGCTTTTTCAACCTTGTGCTTTTCAACTTTTCAACCTTTCAACTTTTTCAAATATTAAGCTTTGTTTAAAAAAAAATTAACATTGCCGCAAATGGGAAAAGCTTCAAATCCTCTTCAAAACTCCTCGAATTTCAACCTCTTCTTCTCCCTCATACCTTGAGCTAGAGACACCATTCAAACTTTAAAATACTCACAACACCTTGAACTGTTTGCACTGTATTCAGTTTTTTAAAATCTTGTATGGTTTTGAAATCATCGCAGTTTGAGTTTGAAGGATTTTTAGCTCCTCTTCTCATTTTATAATGGGTGTGTATTGCGTCAGCTAGAGTGCGCGCGCACCAACTGCCGCAGCCCAGAGTGTAGAACAGCTGGGAAAAAAGGGAGGAAAATTCTCTTCAGCTCGATTTGGTTCCCACATCTTTTACTTGATATAGACAATATATGCATAGAAATGTAGGAAATCTTGTGGGCTTTCATCTGATGGTCTCATTTCAGATGTGGGACTTACGGTTTTGGATCTAGAAGCCCGAGAGCGACAAGAAGTCCAACAGTTCCTCCATAAGCCGCAATGTTAATTTTGAGCCAAAATTTCTGCTGAAGAGCAGACGGTACCTTTTCTCTCTCTCGCTTCTGTGCCTTCATTTCTCACTTTCCAGAAATAAAAACAACATGACCGCGTTCAGCAACTCCTCCTCTCACTCACCATATAGATATTTCAGCTACAACCATTACAGTTTTCTTTCAAATCGGAGGCGTTTGGGAGGCGTTTTCCCATTCATCCTTATGGGGAATTTTTCAAATTTCATCCTGCTATAACTTCTGCATACTTTAAGCTAAAGAAGCCATTCAGCTATTAAAATGTTCAACTTTTTAAGCTATTCCAACCTTGTACTTTTTTGCTTTTTAACTTTTCAACTTCTTTAGAAATTCGGCTTTTTCTAAACAAAATTTAACACTGAAGTAAATGGGAAAATCTTCAAATCCTCTTCCAAAGTCTTTGCACCTCTTCCTGTCCTTCATACTTTGAGCTAGAGACACCATTCCAACTTTATAATATATAAATATTTTGGCCATAACCATTACAGTTTTTTCAAAAGTCGCAGGAGTTTGTCAGGCGTTTTCCCATTCATCCTTACGGGGACATTTTCATCTTTGGCTCTGCTCCTGCTCCAGCATGTGTGCAAACATTTTAAGCTCTTTATGCCTTTATCCTTTCACCTCTTCAACCTTTTTTCCACCTTTTTAAGCTCTTTCTGCCCTCTTACTCTACAATCTTTCTGCCTTTCCAGTCTTTTTTCACCTTTTTAAGCTCGTTCTGCCCTCTTAATCTACAGCTTTTCAACCTCTTCAGATATTGGACTTTCTGCCTTTTGATCTTTTTAAAATATTCTTTCCAGAAATATAAACAACATCACTTCGTTTAACGTCTCCTGTTACTCATTAAATAAATATTTTGACCATAACCATTACAATTTTTTCAAAGACCGCAGGAGTTTGTCAGGTGTTTCCCCATTCATCCTTATGGGGACATTTTCATCTTTAGCAGGCGTTTTCCCATTCATCCTTATGGGGACATTTAAAAAAACCGTTTGGCTTCACAAATCTTCAGCTTTTTAAGACCATTCAACCTTGCAGCCAGCCTTTAATGTAATAAACCCACAAATTTAATACATTTTCCACAAAGGTAATGGCCGCTGCCTACTTCAAATGTAACATGTGATTTCCCACTAATGTAATAACTATTTGGAGGGATTTATCATGTTTGTGGGGAAGTGAAAATCCTCATTATAATAACTTCTCACAAATGTAATTAAAAAAATGAATAATGGTCGTGGTTGTTGTTTTTTTGTTTGCCTATACATCTACTAATATTGACCGTGTCTGCAAAATCCAGCTGTTGACTCTCCACTCCGCTATCACACAGCGGATCACCCTCACCTTGTTTTAATTGTTTTGGGGCATGCTTGTGGTCTCTCTTTCTCACCGCTGTCCGTGGTGCTGAACCACAGAAGCCCTGACTGTGCATCACTACCTGCCAAGTCTATGGATCTTTCCCCTCCACTCAAAAATGTGAATGTCTAACCCAATGCCAAAAGACAAAGATAATATGTTATGTTTTAGCTTTTTAGCTTCTTCCCACTCTTTTAAGCTCTTTTAGCCCTCTTACTCTACAGCTTTTCAACCTATTCAGATATTCATCTTTCTGCCTTTTTCATCTTATTAAAATATTCTTTATAGAAATTTAAAGGACATCACCGTGTTCAGTAATCTCTCCTGTTATTCATCACAGTTTGGCAGGCGTTTGCCCATTCATTCTCATGGGAGCATTGTCATCTTCAGCTCTGCTGCTGCTCCAGCACGTGTGCACCCATTTTAAGCTCTTTCACCCCTCTTACTCTACAGCTTTTCAACCTCAGATATTGGACTTTCTGCCTTTTCATCTTTTTAAAATATTCTTTACAGAAATATAAACGATATCACATCGTTCAGCAATGTCTCCTGTTACTCATCATATAAATATTTTGCGATAAGCATTACAGTTTTTTCAAAGATAGCAGGAGTTTGTCAGGCGTTTTCCCATTCATCCTTATGGGGACATTTTCATCTTTGGCTCTGCTCCTGCTCCAGCATGTGTGCAACCATTTTAAGCTCTTTCTTCCTTTATCCTCTCACCTTTTCAACCCTTTCTCACCTTTTTAAGCTCATTCTTCCCTCTTACTCTACAACTTTTTGGCCTTTTCAATCTTTTTTCATATTTTTAAGCTCGTTCAGCCCTCTTAAGCTACAGCTTTTCAAACTTTTCAGATATTCATCTTCCTGCCTTTTCAACTCCTTCAAACATTCAACTTCATGTTCAGCTATGAAATTGTTACACTTTTTAAACTCTTTCAGCCCTCTTCAACCTTCCTGTCTCTTCATCTTCTTAAAATATTCATCTTTCTGTAATTTCTACTGCTTCAACCATTCCGCTTCCTGTGCAGCTATGGAACTGTTCAACTATCAATATGTTCAACTTGTTAAGCTCTTTCGGCCTTTAACTTTGCAACTTTTCCGGCTTTTCGACTTTTTCAACATTTCGCCAGGACGTTCAGCAGATTTCCAAGAGCGTTTCAGCCTTCAGCATTCACACTGTATTTTCGCAGGAAATACAATTTTTCTAGTATTATTTTTCATCCTCCCGCTCGTTTTTGGCACTTAACTAGTCCCGCACCATTTGTCGCACCCAAACAAAAAAGGTATCAAAACGTGCGTCTCGATCTGACTCGGTGTGCTATCATTCAGATTTTTGAAAGATGAATTTTTCGCGTCGTAAGACGCGAAAAACTGCGAAAAATTTCCCATAAGGAATGAATGGGACGGGGTCAAAAACGTCGCAAATCTGCAACGTTATTCAAACATCTCCTGCTCTGGCATACGTGCGCCTAGAAACACCATTCCAACTTTAAAACGTAGGCACAAGTCTCGTCTATTTAAGTTGTATTTGAGCTTTTTTCCTACGATGTATAGTTTTTGAATTGTGACCCTTTAACGATGATGAGTGATTTGGGGAAAATTCAGGGTTTTCAATGAGTGTGTATGGCGGAATGTTCGCGCAGCAGAGTGCAGGAGACCAACTGACAGAGTGAGAGAGGCTCAAAAAAAACCTCAGAAACTTTCTCTTTCCGTGATGATCCCGGCCACAAATTACGCTCAAAAACAGTGATATTTTCCAGAGTTGTAGCCACACTTGTTTTCTGTCTCACAATGTGTCCGCTTTTTCGGTCGGATTTACGGTTTTTGAATTATCTGCCTCTGACCGACCAGAGTAGCTCTCACTGGCTCCATTTACTCCAATGTTAATCGGGAAGAGGTTTTTCGAAACTGCACCCTTTTTGAGATCGCTTCCGTTACCACATTTCTGACACAAGGACCACGAAACTTGGTGAGCTTGTTCTTTAAGGCATATCTGGCTTGACCGTTAAAAAATTTTGCTGCTATCATGTGCGATTTTGAAGATATGGCACCGGTTTGACGTCCTGCATGTGAGGCTGAAAGGGCTGAGAAGTCAGCTGTCCCCAGTCCGTTAGCGGGGGGGGGGGGGGGGGGGGTCACCACGATCACCGTGGCAACCGAGATCAGCTGGGCAAGCACAGTCTTTCTGTCTCTCTCTCTATATATATATATATATATCTGTCTGTCTGTCTGTCTCTGTCTCGCTCTCTCTCTCACTCTGTCTGTCTCTCTGTCTGTCTCTGTCTCTCTCTCTCTTTATTTGTCTTTCGCTCTCTCTCTATCTATCTGTCTATCTCTCTCTCTCTCTACCTGTCTGTCTGTCTCTCTCTCTCTACCTGTCTCTCTCTCTCTCTCTCTCTCTCTACCTGTCTATCTCTCTCTCTATCTGTCTATCTCTCTCTCTCTCTATCTGTCTGTCCATACATATATCTCTCTCTATCTGTCTGTCTCTATCTGTCTGTCTGTCTCTCTCTCTCTCTCTCTCTCTCTCTCTCTCTCTCTCTCTCTCTCTCTGTCTGTCTGTCTCTATCTGTCTGTCTTTCTCGGTCTATCTGTCTGTCTCTCTCTCTCTATCTGTCTGTCTCTTTCTCTATCTCTCTGTTTATTTTCCAACCCACTGTACATTGAGGGCCCTTTTTTCTGTCGCTAACTCTTCCCACACCGCTGACTGCACACAAACAAATAATAGATCAGAACGTGCAGCTCGATCTGACTCGGTATGCTATCATTCAGTTTTCCAGAATATCAATTTTTCGCGTCATAAGACGCGAAAAACTACCAAACATCTCCCATAAGGAATGAATGGGACGAGATCAAAAAAGTTGCAAATCTTCAACATTATTCAAACATCTCTTGCTCTGGCATACGTTGACCTAGGAACACCATTCGAACTGTAAAATGTACATACAAGTCCAAATTATCAACGTGATGTCATATTTTGCCTTAGCTTTCATAGTTTTTTCGTCACGGGGCAAAGCGCACAGCCCACTCTCGCGATTCCCCGGCGGGGAATTGTCTAGTGTTTATTTTACAATCCACTTTACAGTGAGAGCTCTTTTTTCTGTCGCTAACTCGTCCCACACCGTTGAGCGCACACAAACAAACAATATGTCAAAACGTGCGGTTCGATCTGACTCGGTATGCTATCATTCAGTTTTTAAGAATATCAATTTTTCGCGACGCAAAACTCGAAAAACTGCCAAACATTTCCCATAAGGAATGAATGGGACGTTGTAAAAATGTCGCAAATCTGCAACGTTTTTCAAACATCTCCTGCTCTGGCATACATTCACCTAGAAACACCATTCAAACTTTAAAATGTCGGCACAAATCCTGTTTATTAGAGGTGTGTTCAACTTTTTTCTTATACTGTGTAGTTTTTGAATGCTGGCCCTTGAAAGATGGTAAGGGAAATTTTCTCTTTAGATGATGCTCCCAGCCACAAATTTCACTCAAAAACAGTGAAATTTTCCAGAGTTGTAGCCACACTTGTCTTCTTTCTCCCAATGTGTCTATTTTCTCGGTGGGATTCACGGTTTTTGAATTATCTGCCCCTAACCAACAAGAGTAGCTCTCAACTGTCCCATTAACTCCATTGTAAATCAGGAAGAGGATTTGCAAAACTGCACCCTTCTCTAACTCGCTCCTATTGCCACATTTCTCAAAGTGGGACCACAAAACTTGGTGACTGTGTTATTTAAGGCCATTCCCGCTTGATGGTGGAGAAATTTTGCTGATACCATGTTTGCTTTTTCGTCACGGGGCAAAGCGCACAGCCCACTCTCGCGATTCCCCGGCGGGGAATTGTCTAGTGTTTATTTTACAATCCACTGTACATTGAGAGCCATTTTTTCTGTCGCTAACTCGTCCCACACCGTTGAGCGCATACAAACAAACAATACATCAAAACGTGCGGTTCGATCTGACTCGGTATGCTATCATTCAGTTTTTCAGAATATCAATTTTTCGCGTCATGAGACGCGAAAAACTGCCAAACATTTCCCATAAGGAATGAATGGGACGAGGTCAAAAAAGTCGCAAATCTTCAACATTTTTCAAACATCTCTTGCTCTGGCATACGTTGACCTAGACACACCATTCGAACCATGAACTGTAGATGAAACTCTGAATTATCAACATGATGTCATACTTCTACCTTAGCTTTCATATTTTTTTTGTCACGGGGCAAAGCGCACAGCCCACTCTCGCGATTCCCCGGCGGGGAATTGTCTAGTTATTATTTTTCATCCTCCCGTGATTTTTTGGCAGTTAACTTGTCTCGCACCGTTTGTCGCACCCAAACAAAAAATATATCAAAACGTGCGTCTCGATCTGACTCGGTATGCTATCATTCAGATTTTTGAAATTCGAATTTTTCGCGTCGTAAGACGCGAAAAACTGCGAAAAATTTCCCATAAGGAATGAATGGGACGGGGTCAAAAACGTCGCAAATCTGCAACGTTATTCAAACATCTCCTGCTCTGGCATACGTGCGCCTAGAAACACCATTCCAACTTTAAAACGTAGGCACAAGTCTCGACTATTTAAGTTGTATTTGAACTTTTTTCCTACAATGTACAGTTTTTGAACTCTGACCCTTTAACGATGATGAGTGATTTGGGGAAAATTCAGGGTTTTCAATGAGTGTGTATGGCGGAATGTTCGCGCAGCAGAGTGCAGGACACCAACTGACAGAGTGAGAGAGGCTAAAAAAAAACTCAGAAATTTTTTCTTTCCGTGACGATCCCGGCCACAAATTACGCTCAAAAACAGTGATATTTTCCAGAGTTGTAGCCACACTTGTCTTCTCTCTCACAATGCGTCCACTTTTTCGGTCGGATTTACGGTTTTTGAATCATCTGCCTCTGACCGACCAGAGGAGCTCTCACTGGCTCCATTCACTCCAATGTTAATCGGGAAGAGGTTTTTCGAAACTGCACCCTTTTTGAGATCGCTCCCGTTACCACATTTCTGACACGAGGACCACGAAACTCGGTGAGCTTGTTCTTTAAGGCATTTCTGGCTTGACCGTGAAAAAATTTTGCTGCTATCATGTACGGTTTTGAAGATATGGCACCGGTTTGACGTCCTGCATGTGAGGCTGAAAGGGCTGAAAAATTAGCTGCACCAGTCCGTTACCGGGGGTGGTCGGCAACGATCACCGTGGCAGCCGAGATCAGCTGGGCCAGCACAGACAGTCTGTCTCTCTCTCTCTCTCTCTCTCTCTCTCTCTCTCTCTCTCTCTCTCTCTCTTTCTACCTGTCTGTCTGTCTGTCTCTCTCTCTCTCTTTCTACCTGTCTGTCTGTCTGTCTCTCTCTCTCTCTTTCTACCTGTCTGTCTGTCTATCTCTCTCTATCTGTCTGTCTCTGTCTCTCTCTACCTGTCTGTCTCTTTCTCTCTCTCTCTTTCTATCTGTCTGTCTGTCTGTCTCTCTCTCTCTATCTGTCTGTCTCTTTCTCTCTCTCTCTTTCTATCTGTCTGTCTCTCTCTCTCTCTATCTGTTTGTCTCTCTCTCTATCTGTCTGTCTCTCTCTATATATATATATATCTCTGTATCTGTCTGTCTGCCTCTCTCTCTCTCTCTTTCTCTCTCTCTCTTTCTATCTGTCTGTCTGTCTCTCTCTCTCTCTATCTGTCTGTCTCTCTCTCTCTCTATCTGTTTGTCTCTCTCTCTATCTGTCTGTCTCTCTCTCTATATATATATATCTCTGTATCTGTCTGTCTGCCTCTCTCTCTCTCTCTCTCTCTCTCTCTCTCTATCTGTCTGTCTCTGTCTTTCTCTCTGTCTGTCTCTGTTTCTCTTTATCTATCTGTTTGTCTCTCTTTCTACCTGTCTGTCTCTGTCTCTATCTGTCTGTTTATTTTACAATCCACTGTACATTGAGAGCCAGTTTTTCTGTCGCTAACTCGTCCCACACCGTTGAGCACACACAAACAAACAATACATCAAAACGTGCGGCTCGATCTGACTCGGTATGCTATCATTCAGTTTTCCAGAATATCAATTTTTCGCGTTGTAAGACGCGAAAAACTACCAAACATCTCCCATAAGGAATGAATGGGACAAGGTAAAAAAAAGTCACAAATCTTCAACATTTTTCAAACATCTCCTGCTCTGGCATACGTTGACCTAGACACACAATTCAAACTTTAAAATGTAGATAAAACTCCAAATTATCAACGTGATATCATACTTTAGCCTTAGCTTTCGTAGTTTTTTCGTCACGGGGCAAAGCGCACAGCCCACTCTCGCGATTCCCCGGCGGGGAATTGTCTAGTTAGTGGGCTGTGCTCGCCAGCCCACTATGGACACCTCTATAGCTCTGCTATAGGGTGTCCATAGTGGGCTGTGCGAAGCACAGCCCACTATTACTATTGCTCGCGCCTCTTCTTATTAGTGGGCTGTGCTCGCCAGCCCACTATGGACACCTCTATAGCTCTGCTATAGGGTGTCCATAGTGGGCTGTGCGGAGCACAGCCCACTATTACTATTGCTCGCGCCTCTTCTTAATAATAATAATATTTTTCATCCTCCCGCTCGTTTTTGGCAGCTAACTAGTCCCGCACCGTTTGTCGCACACAAACAAAAAATATATCAAAACGTGCGTCTCGATCTGACTCGGTATGCTATCATTCAGATTTTTGAAATTCGAATTTTTCGCGTCGTAAGACGCGAAAAACTGCGAAAAATTTCCCATAAGGAATGAATGGGACGGGGTCAAAAACGTCGCAAATCTGCAACGTTATTCAAACATCTCCTGCTCTGGCATACGTGCGCCTAGAAACACCATTCCAACTTTAAAACGTAGGCACAAGTCTCGACTATTTAAGTTCTATTTGAACTTTTTTCCTACGATGTATAGATTTTGAACTCTGACCCTTTAACGATGATGAGTGATTTGGGGAAAATTCAGGGTTTTCAATGAGTGTGTATGGCGGAATGTTCGCGCAGCAGAGTGCAGGAGACCAACTGACAGAGTGAGAGAGCCTCAAAAAAACACTCAGAAATTTTCTCTTTCCGTGACGATCCCGGCCACAAATTATGCTCAAAAACAGTGATATTTTCCAGAGTTTTAGCCACACTTGTCTTCTCTCTCACAATGTGTCCGCTTTTTCGGTCGGATTTACGGTTTTTGAATTATCTGCCTCTGACCGACCAGAGTAGCTCTCACTTCCTCCATTCACTCCAATGTTAATCGCGAAGAGGATTTTCGAAACTGCACCCTTTTTCAACTCGCTCGTGTTACCACATTTCGGACACGAGGACCACGAAACTCGGTGAGCGTGTTCTTTAAGGCATTTCTGGCTTGATCGTGAAAAAATTTTGGTGCTATCATGTATGGTTTTGAATATATAGCACCAGTTTGACGTCCTGCATGTGAGGCTGAAAGGGCTGAGAAAACAGCTGTCCCCAGTCCGTTAGCGGGGGGGGGGGGTCAGCACGATCACCGTGGCAACCGAGATCAGCTGGGCAAGCACAGACAGTCTGTCTGTCTCTCTCTCTCTATATCTGTCTGTCTATGCATATATCTCTCTTTATCTGTCTGTCTCTATCTGTCTGTCTCTCTCTCTCTCTATCTGACTGTCTGTCTCTCTCTATCTGTCTCTCTCTATCTCTCTCTATCTGTCTGTCTCTATCTGTCTGTCTCTCTCTCTTTCTCTATCTGTCTGTCTCTGTCTGTCTGTATCTGTCTTCCTCTCTCTCTCTATCTTTCTGTCTCTCTCTCTCTCTATCTGTCTGTCTCTGTCTCTCCCTGTCTCTCTATCTCTCTGTCTTTCTCTCTCTCTCTCTGTCTGTCTGCCTCTCTCTCTCTCTATCTATCTGTCTCTCTCTCTCTCTCTCTCTCTCTCTGTCTGTCCTTCTCTCTCTCTGTCTCTCTCTCTCTCTATCTTTCTATCTCTCTCTCTCTATCTGTCTGTCTATACATATATCTCTATCTGTCTGTCTGTCTCTCTCTCTATCTGTCTCTCTCTGTCTCTCTGTCTCTCTCTCTCTCTCTATCTTTCTATCTGTCTCTCTCTATCTGTCTATCTCTCTCTCTATCTCTCTCTCTCTCTATATCGGTCTGTTTCTCTCTCTCTGTCTGTCTGTCTCTGTCTGTCTGTCTGTCTGTCTCTCTCTCTCTCTATCTATCTGTCTATACATATCTCTCTCTCTCTCTCTCTCTCTCTGTCTGTCTGTCTGTCTCTGTCTCTCTCTCTCTCTCTCTCTCTCTCTCTCTATCTGTCTATCTGTCTGTCTGCCTCTCTCTCTCTCTCTCTCTCTCTCTCTGGCATACATTGACCTAGGAACACCATTCGAACTTTAAAATGTAGATACAAGTCCAAATTATCAACGTGGAATTCAACTTTTGCTCTAGCTTTCATAGTTTCTTCGTCACGGGGCAAAGCGCACAGCCCACTCTCGCGATTCCCCGGCGGGGAATTGTCTAGTTAGTGTGAATGCTGAAGGCATTCACACTATTGTTCTTCTGGAATTTATTATTATTATTCTTCTTCCGTACGTTTTTTGGCTCGCTTCTCCTCCTACAAACTTTTTGCTATAAAAACCATTCAACCATCAAAATGTTCAGCTTTTTTGGGACATGATGGCTTGTATTTTTCTTTTTTCTACCTTTTCTACTTTTGGAAATATTCAGCTTTTTCTGCTAAATTTTTCCCATTCATCCTTATGGGGATTTTTTCAAATTTCATTCTGCTATAACTTCAGCATACCTTCAGCTATAGAAACCATTCAAACATGAAAATGTTCAGCTTTGTAAGCTTTTTCAACCTTGTGCTTTTCAACTTTTCAACCTTTCAACTTTTTCAAATATTAAGCTTTGTTTAAAAAAAAATTAACATTGCCGCAAATGGGAAAAGCTTCAAATCCTCTTCAAAACTCCTCGAATTTCAACCTCTTCTTCTCCCTCATACCTTGAGCTAGAGACACCATTCAAACTTTAAAATACTCACAACACCTTGAACTGTTTGCACTGTATTCAGTTTTTTAAAATCTTGTATGGTTTTGAAATCATCGCAGTTTGAGTTTGAAGGATTTTTAGCTCCTCTTCTCATTTTATAATGGGTGTGTATTGCGTCAGCTAGAGTGCGCGCGCACCAACTGCCGCAGCCCAGAGTGTAGAACAGCTGGGAAAAAAGGGAGGAAAATTCTCTTCAGCTCGATTTGGTTCCCACATCTTTTACTTGATATAGACAATATATGCATAGAAATGTAGGAAATCTTGTGGGCTTTCATATGATGGTCTCATTTCAGATGTGGGACTTACGGTTTTGGATCTAGAAGCCCGAGAGCGACAAGAAGTCCAACAGTTCCTCCATAAGCCGCAATGTTAATTTTGAGCCAAAATTTCTGCTGAAGAGCAGACGGTACCTTTTCTCTCTCTCGCTTCTGTGCCTTCATTTCTCACTTTCCAGAAATAAAAACAACATGACCGCGTTCAGCAACTCCTCCTCTCACTCACCATATAGATATTTCAGCTACAACCATTACAGTTTTCTTTCAAATCGGAGGCGTTTGGGAGGCGTTTTCCCATTCATCCTTATGGGGAATTTTTCAAATTTCATCCTGCTATAACTTCTGCATACTTTAAGCTAAAGAAGCCATTCAGCTATTAAAATGTTCAACTTTTTAAGCTATTCCAACCTTGTACTTTTTTGCTTTTTAACTTTTCAACTTCTTTAGAAATTCGGCTTTTTCTAAACAAAATTTAACACTGAAGTAAATGGGAAAATCTTCAAATCCTCTTCCAAAGTCTTTGCACCTCTTCCTGTCCTTCATACTTTGAGCTAGAGACACCATTCCAACTTTATAATATATAAATATTTTGGCCATAACCATTACAGTTTTTTCAAAAGTCGCAGGAGTTTGTCAGGCGTTTTCCCATTCATCCTTACGGGGACATTTTCATCTTTGGCTCTGCTCCTGCTCCAGCATGTGTGCAAACATTTTAAGCTCTTTATGCCTTTATCCTTTCACCTCTTCAACCTTTTTTCCACCTTTTTAAGCTCTTTCTGCCCTCTTACTCTACAATCTTTCTGCCTTTCCAGTCTTTTTTCACCTTTTTAAGCTCGTTCTGCCCTCTTAAGCTACAGCTTTTCAACCTCTTCAGATATTGGACTTTCTGCCTTTTGATCTTTTTAAAATATTCTTTCCAGAAATATAAACAACATCACTTCGTTTAACGTCTCCTGTTACTCATTAAATGAATATTTTGACCATAACCATTACAATTTTTTCAAAGACCGCAGGAGTTTGTCAGGTGTTTCCCCATTCATTCTTATGGGGACATTTTCATCTTTAGCAGGCGTTTTCCCATTCATCCTTATGGGGACATTTAAAAAAACCGTTTGGCTTCACAAATCTTCAGCTTTTTAAGACCATTCAACCTTGCAGCCAGCCTTTAATGTAATAAACCCACAAATTTAATACATTTTCCACAAAGGTAATGGCCGCTGCCTACTTCAAATGTAACATGTGATTTCCCACTAATGTAATAACTATTTGGAGGGATTTATCATGTTTGTGGGGAAGTGAAAATCCTCATTATAATAACTTCTCACAAATGTAATTAAAAAAATGAATAATGGTCGTGGTTGTTGTTTTTTTGTTTGCCTATACATCTACTAATATTGACCGTGTCTGCAAAATCCAGCTGTTGACTCTCCACTCCGCTATCACACAGCGGATCACCCTCACCTTGTTTTAATTGTTTTGGGGCATGCTTGTGGTCTCTCTTTCTCACCGCTGTCCGTGGTGCTGAACCACAGAAGCCCTGACTGTGCATCACTACCTGCCAAGTCTATGGATCTTTCCCCTCCACTCAAAAATGTGAATGTCTAACCCAATGCCAAAAGACAAAGATAATATGTTATGTTTTAGCTTTTTAGCTTCTTCCCACTCTTTTAAGCTCTTTTAGCCCTCTTACTCTACAGCTTTTCAACCTATTCAGATATTCATCTTTCTGCCTTTTTCATCTTATTAAAATATTCTTTACAGAAATTTAAAGGACATCACCGTGTTCAGTAATCTCTCCTGTTATTCATCACAGTTTGGCAGGCGTTTGCCCATTCATTCTCATGGGAGCATTGTCATCTTCAGCTCTGCTGCTGCTCCAGCACGTGTGCACCCATTTTAAGCTCTTTCACCCCTCTTACTCTACAGCTTTTCAACCTCAGATATTGGACTTTCTGCCTTTTCATCTTTTTAAAATATTCTTTACAGAAATATAAACGATATCACATCGTTCAGCAATGTCTCCTGTTACTCATCATATAAATATTTTGCGATAAGCATTACAGTTTTTTCAAAGATAGCAGGAGTTTGTCAGGCGTTTTCCCATTCATCCTTATGGGGACATTTTCATCTTTGGCTCTGCTCCTGCTCCAGCATGTGTGCAACCATTTTAAGCTCTTTCTTCCTTTATCCTCTCACCTTTTCAACCCTTTCTCACCTTTTTAAGCTCATTCTTCCCTCTTACTCTACAACTTTTTGGCCTTTTCAATCTTTTTTCATATTTTTAAGCTCGTTCAGCCCTCTTAAGCTACAGCTTTTCAAACTTTTCAGATATTCATCTTCCTGCCTTTTCAACTCCTTCAAACATTCAACTTCATGTTCAGCTATGAAATTGTTACACTTTTTAAACTCTTTCAGCCCTCTTCAACCTTCCTGTCTCTTCATCTTCTTAAAATATTCATCTTTCTGTAATTTCTACTGCTTCAACCATTCCGCTTCCTGTGCAGCTATGGAACTGTTCAACTATCAATATGTTCAACTTGTTAAGCTCTTTCGGCCTTTAACTTTGCAACTTTTCCGGCTTTTCGACTTTTTCAACATTTCGCCAGGACGTTCAGCAGATTTCCAAGAGCGTTTCAGCCTTCAGCATTCACACTGTATTTTCGCAGGAAATACAATTTTTCTAGTTATTATTATTTTTCATCCTCCCGTGATTTTTTGGCAGTTAACTTGTCTCGCACCGTTTGTCGCACCCAAACAAAAAATATATCAAAACGTGCGTCTCGATCTGACTCGGTATGCTATCATTCAGATTTTTGAAATACGAATTTTTCGCGTCGTAAGACGCGAAAAACTGCGAAAAATTTCCCATAAGGAATGAATGGGACGAGGTCAAAAATGTCGCAAATCTGCAACGTTTTTCAAACATCTCCTGCTCTGGCATACTTGCGCCTAGAAACACCATTCCAACTTTAAAACGTAGGCACACGTCTCGTCTATTTAAGTTGTATTTGAACTTTTTTCCTACGATGTATCGTTTTTGAACTCTGACCCTTTAACGATGATTAGTGATTTTGGGAAAATTCAGGGTTTTCAATGAGTGTGTATGGCGGAATGTTCGCGCAGCAGAGTGCAGGAGACCAACTGACAGAGTGAGAGAGACTAAAAAAAAAACTCCGAAATTTTCTCTTTCTATGACGATATCGGCCACAAATTACACTCAATAACAGTGATATTTTCCAGAGTTGTAGGCACACTTGTCTTCACTCTCACAATGTGCCCACTTTTTCGGTCGGATTCACGGTTTTTGAATTATCTGCCTCTGACCGACCAGAGTAGCTCTCACTGGCTCCATTTACTCCAATGTTAATCGGGAAGAGGATTTTCGAAACTGCACCCTTTTTCAACTCGCTGGCATTTCCACATTTCTGACACAAGGACCATGAAACTTGGTGAGCGTGCTCTTTAAGGCATTTCTGGCTTGACCGTGAAAAAAATTTGCTGCTATCATGTATGGTTTTGAAAATATAGCACCAGTTTGATGTCCTGCATGTGAGGCTGAAAGGGCTGAGAAACAGCTGTGCCAGTCCGTTACGGGGGGGGGGTCAGCAACGATCACCGTGGCAACCAAGATCAGCTGGGCCAGCACAGACAGTCTGTCTGTCTCTCTCTCTCTATCTGTCTGTCTATGCATATATCTCTCTTTATCTGTCTGTCTGTCTCTATCTGTCTGTCTCTCTCTCTCTCTCTACCTGTCTGTCTCTCTCTCTCTCTCTCTCTCTCCACCTGTCTATCTCTCTCTCTCTCTACCTGTCTATATCTTTCTCTCTCTATCTGTCTGTCCATACATATATCTCTCTCTATCTGTCTGTCTCTATCTGTCTGTCTGTCTCTCTCTCTCTGTCTGTCTGTCTCTATCTGTCTCTCTCTCTCTCTCTCTGTCTCTGTCTGTCTCTGTCTTTCTCTCTCTCTCTATCTGTCTGTCTTTCTCGGTCTATCTGTCTGTCTCTCTCTCTCTATCTGTCTGTGTCTTTCGCTATCTCTCTGTTTATTTTCCAACCCAGTGTACATTGAGGGCCCTTTTTTCTGTCGCTAACTCTTCCCACACCGCTGACTGCATACAAACAAACAATAGATGACAACGTGCAGCTCGATCTGACTCGGTATGCTATCATTCAGTCTTTCAGAATGACAACTTTTTCGCGTCGTAAGACGCGAAAAACTGCCAAACATTTCCCATAAGGAATGAATGGGACGGGGTTAAAAAAGTCGCAAATCTTCAACATTTTTCAAACATCTCTTGCTCTGGCATACGTTGACCTAGACACACCATTCTAACTATAACATGTAGATAAAACTCCAAATTATCAACATGATGTCATACTTTTGCCTTACCTTTCGTAGTTTTTTCGTCACGGGGCAAAGCGCACAGCCCACTCTCGCGATTCCCCGGCGGGGAATTGTCTAGTGTTTATTTTACAATCCACTGTACATTGAGAGCCATTTTTTCTGTCGCTAACTCGTCCCACACCGTTGAGTGCACACAAACAAACAATACATCAAAACATGCGGTTCGATCTGACTCGGTATGCTATCATTCAGTTTTTCAGAATATCAATTTTTGGCGTCGTAAGACGCGAAAAACTGCCAAATATTTCCCATAAGGAATGAATGGGACGAGCTCAAAAAGTCGCAAATCTGCAACGTTTTTCAAACGTCTCCTGCTCTGGCATACATTCACCTAGAAACACCATTCAAACTTTAAAATGTAGGCACAAATCCTGTGTATTAGAGGTGTCTTCAACTTTTTTCCTATACTGTGTAGTTTTTGAATGCTGGCCCTTGAAAGATGGTGAGGGAAATTTTCTCTTTACATGACGCTCCCAGCCACAAATTTCACTCAAAAACAGTGAAATTTTCCAGAGTTGTAGCCACACTTGTCTTCTTTCTCCCAATGTGTCTATTTTCTCGGTGGGATTCACGGTTTTTGAATTATCTGCCCCTAACCAACAAGAGTAGCTCTCAACTGTCCCATTAACTCCATTGTAAATCAGGAAGAGGATTTGCAAAACTGCACCCTTCTCTAACTCGCTCCTATTGCCACATTTCTCAAAGTGGGACCACAAAACTTGGTGACTGCGTTATTTAAGGCCATTCCCGCTTGATGGTGGAGAAATTTTGCTGATACCATGTTTGCTTTTTCGTCACGGGGCAAAGCGCACAGCCCACTCTCGCGATTCCCCGGCGGGGAATTGTCTAGTTAGTGGGCTGTGCTCGCCAGCCCACTATGGACACCTCTATAGCTCTGCTATAGGGTGTCCATAGTGGGCTGTGCGGAGCACAGCCCACTATTACTATTGCTCGCGCCTCTTCTTAATAATAATAATAATAATAATAATATTTTTCATCCTCCCGCTCGTTTTTGGCAGCTAACTAGTCCCGCACCGTTTGTCGCACACAAACAAAAAATATATCAAAACGTGCGTCTCGATCTGACTCGGTATGCTATCATTCAGATTTTTGAAATACGAATTTTTCGCGTCGTAAGACGCGAAAAACTGCGAAAAATTTCCCATAAGGAATGAATGGGACGGGGTCAAAAACGTCGCAAATCTGCAACGTTATTCAAACATCTCCTGCTCTGGCATACGTGCGCCTAGAAACACCATTCCAACTTTAAAACGTAGGCACAAGTCTCGACTATTTAAGTTGTATTTGAACTTTTTTCCTACGATGTATAGTTTTTGAACTCTGACCCTTTAACGATGATGAGTGATTTGGGGAAAATTCAGGGTTTTCAATGAGTGTGTATGGCGGAATGTTCGCGCAGCAGAGTGCAGGAGACCAACTGACAGAGTGAGAGAGCCTCAAAAAAACACTCAGAAATTTTCTCTTTCCGTGACGATCCCGGCCACAAATTATGCTCAAAAACAGTGATATTTTCCAGAGTTGTAGCCACACTTGTCTTCTCTCTCACAATGTGTCCGCTTTTTCGGTGGGATTTACGGTTTTTGAATTATCTGCCTCTGACCGACCAGAGTAGCTCTCACTTTGTCCATTCACTCCAATGTTAATCGCGAAGAGGATTTTCGAAACTGCACCCTTTTTCAACTCGCTCGTGTTACCACATTTCGGATACGAGGACCACGAAACTTGGTGAGCGTGTTCTTTAAGGCATTTCTGGCTTGATCGTGAAAAAATTTTGGTGCTATCATGTATGGTTTTGAATATATAGCACCAGTTTGACGTCCTACATGTGAGGCTGAAAGGGCTGAGAAAACAGCTGTCCCCAGTCCGTTAGCGGGGGGGGAGGGGGGTCAGCACGATCACCGTGGCAACCGAGATCAGCTGGGCAAGCACAGACAGTCTGTCTGTCTCTCTCTCTCTGTCTGTGTCTTTCTGTCTCTCTCTCTCTCTCTATCTTTCTACCTGTCTGTCTGTCTGTCTATCTCTCTCTATCTGTCTGTCTCTGTCTCTCTCTACCTGTCTGTCTCTTTCTCTCTCTCTCTTTCTATCTGTCTGTCTGTCTCTCTCTCTCTCTCTCTATCTATCTGTCTGTCTCTCTCTCTCTCTTTCTGTTTGTCTCTCTCTCTATCTATCTGTCTGTCTCTCTATATATATATATATCTCTGTATCTGTCTGTCTGCCTCTCTCTCTATCTCTCTCTCTCTCTCTCTGTCTGTCTCTGTCTTTCTCTCTGTCTGTCTCTGTTTCTCTTTATCCATCTGTTTGTCTGTCTGTCTGTCTGTCTGTCTCTCCCTCTATCTCTCTGTTTATTTTACAATCCACTGTACATTGAGAGCCAGTTTTTCTGTCGCTAACTCGTCCCACACCGTTGAGCGCACACAAACAAACAATACATCAAAACGTGCGGCTCGATCTGACTCGGTATGCTATCATTCAGTTTTCCAGAATATCAATTTTTCGCGTCGTAAGACGCGAAAAACTACCAAACATCTCCCATAAGGAATGAATGGGACGAGGTCAAAAAAGTTGCAAATCTTCAACATTATTCAAACATCTCTTGCTCTGGCATACGTTGACCTAGAC
>NW_023504064.1:230000-237500 GCF_904848185.1 Acanthopagrus latus
TCTGTCTGTCTCTCTCTGCCTGTCTTTCTCTCTCTCTCTCTCTCTCTCTCTTTATTTGTCTGTCTCTCTCTCTCTCTATCTGTCTATCTCTCTCTCTCTCTACCTGTCTGTCTCTTTCTCTCTCTCTCTACCTGTCTCTCTCTCTCTACCTGTCTGTCTCTCTCTCTCTCTCTCTCTCTACCTGTCTATCTCTCTCTCTCTCTCTCTCTCTCTCTAACTGACTATCTCTCTCTCTCTATCTCTCTCTCAATAAATATATCTCTCTCTCTCTCTCTCTCTCTCTCTCTCTCTCTCTCTCTCTCTCTCTCTCTCTCTCTCTCTCTCTCTGTCTGTCAGTCTCTATCTGTCTCTCTCTCTCTCTCTGTCTCTCTGTCTGTCTGTCTCTGTCTTTCTCTCTCTATCTGTCTGTCTTTCTCGGTCTATCTGTCTGTCTCTTTCTCTATCTCTGTGTTTATTTTCCAACCCACTGTACATTGAGGGCCCTTTTTCTGTCGCTAACTCTTCCCACACCGCTGACTGCATACAAACAAACAATAGATCACAACGTGGAGCTCGATCTGAGTTGGTATGCTATCATGTAGTTTTTCAGAATGTCAATTTTTTCGCGTCACAAGACGCGAAAAACTGCAAAACATTTCCCATAAGGAATGAATGGGACGAAGTCAAAAAATTCGCAAATCTCCTGCTCTGGCATACGTTGACCTAGACACACCATTTGAACTATAAAATGTAGATAAAACTCCAAATTATCAACGTGATGTCATACTTTTGCCTTAGCTTTCATAGGTTTTTCGACCCGGGGCAAAGCGCACAGCCCACTCTCGCGATTCCCCGGCGGGGAATTGTCTAGTGTTTATTTTACAATCCACTTTACAATGAGAGCTCTTTTTTCTGTCGCTAACTCGTCCCACACCGTTGAGTGCTCACAAACAAACAATACGTCAAAACGTGCGGTTCGATCTGACTCGGTATGCTATCATTCAATTTTTCAGAATATCAATTTTTCGCGACGTAAGACGCGAAAAACTGCCAAACATTTCCCATAAGGAATGAATGGGACGTTGTAAAAAAGTCGCAAATCTGCAACGTTTTTCAAACATCTCCTGCTCTGGCATACATTCACCTAGAAACGCCATTCAAACTTTAAAATGTCAGCACAAATCCTGTGTATTAGCGGTGTCTTCAACTTTTTTCCTATACTGTGTAGTTTTTGAATGCTGGCCCTTGAAAGATGGTGAGGGAAATTTTCTCTTTACATGACGCTCCCAGCCACAAATTTCACTCAAAAACAGTGAAATTTTCCAGAGTTGTAGCCACACTTGTCTTCTTTCTCCCAATGTGTCTATTTTCTCGGTGGGATTCACGGTTTTTGAATTATCTGCCCCTAACCAACAAGAGTAGCTCTCAACTGTCCCATTAACTCCATTGTAAATCAGGAAGAGGATTTGTGAAACTGCACCCTTCTCTAACTCGCTCCTATTGCCACATTTCTCAAAGTGGGACCACAAAACTTGGTGACTGTGTTCTTTAAGGCCATTCCCGCTTGATGGTGGAGAAATTTTGCTGATACCATGTTTGCTTTTTCGTCACGGGGCAAAGCGCACAGCCCACTCTCGCGATTCCCCGGCGGGGAATTGTCTAGTTAGTGGGCTGTGCTCGCCAGCCCACTATGGACACCTCTATAGCTCTGCTATAGGGTGTCCATAGTGGGCTGTGCGGAGCACAGCCCACTATTACTATTGCTCGCGCCTCTTCTTAATAATAATAATAATAATAATAATATTTTTCATCCTCCCGCTCGTTTTTGGCAGCTAACTAGTCCCGCACCGTTTGTCGCACACAAACAAAAAATATATCAAAACGTGCGTCTCGATCTGACTCGGTATGCTATCATTCAGATTTTTGAAATACGAATTTTTCGCGTCGTAAGACGCGAAAAACTGCGAAAAATTTCCCATAAGGAATGAATGGGACGGGGTCAAAAACGTCGCAAATCTGCAACGTTATTCAAACATCTCCTGCTCTGGCATACGTGCGCCTAGAAACACCATTCCAACTTTAAAACGTAGGCACAAGTCTCGACTATTTAAGTTGTATTTGAACTTTTTTCCTACGATGTATAGTTTTTGAACTCTGACCCTTTAACGATGATGAGTGATTTGGGGAAAATTCAGGGTTTTCAATGAGTGTGTATGGCGGAATGTTCGCGCAGCAGAGTGCAGGAGACCAACTGACAGAGTGAGAGAGCCTCAAAAAAACACTCAGAAATTTTCTCTTTCCGTGACGATCCCGGCCACAAATTATGCTCAAAAACAGTGATATTTTCCAGAGTTGTAGCCACACTTGTCTTCTCTCTCACAATGTGTCCGCTTTTTCGGTGGGATTTACGGTTTTTGAATTATCTGCCTCTGACCGACCAGAGTAGCTCTCACTTTGTCCATTCACTCCAATGTTAATCGCGAAGAGGATTTTCGAAACTGCACCCTTTTTCAACTCGCTCGTGTTACCACATTTCGGATACGAGGACCACGAAACTTGGTGAGCGTGTTCTTTAAGGCATTTCTGGCTTGATCGTGAAAAAATTTTGGTGCTATCATGTATGGTTTTGAATATATAGCACCAGTTTGACGTCCTACATGTGAGGCTGAAAGGGCTGAGAAAACAGCTGTCCCCAGTCCGTTAGCGGGGGGGGAGGGGGGTCAGCACGATCACCGTGGCAACCGAGATCAGCTGGGCAAGCACAGACAGTCTGTCTGTCTCTCTCTCTCTGTCTGTGTCTTTCTGTCTCTCTCTCTCTCTCTATCTTTCTACCTGTCTGTCTGTCTGTCTATCTCTCTCTATCTGTCTGTCTCTGTCTCTCTCTACCTGTCTGTCTCTTTCTCTCTCTCTCTTTCTATCTGTCTGTCTGTCTCTCTCTCTCTCTCTCTATCTATCTGTCTGTCTCTCTCTCTCTCTTTCTGTTTGTCTCTCTCTCTATCTATCTGTCTGTCTCTCTATATATATATATATCTCTGTATCTGTCTGTCTGCCTCTCTCTCTATCTCTCTCTCTCTCTCTCTGTCTGTCTCTGTCTTTCTCTCTGTCTGTCTCTGTTTCTCTTTATCCATCTGTTTGTCTGTCTGTCTGTCTGTCTGTCTCTCCCTCTATCTCTCTGTTTATTTTACAATCCACTGTACATTGAGAGCCAGTTTTTCTGTCGCTAACTCGTCCCACACCGTTGAGCGCACACAAACAAACAATACATCAAAACGTGCGGCTCGATCTGACTCGGTATGCTATCATTCAGTTTTCCAGAATATCAATTTTTCGCGTCGTAAGACGCGAAAAACTACCAAACATCTCCCATAAGGAATGAATGGGACGAGGTCAAAAAAGTTGCAAATCTTCAACATTATTCAAACATCTCTTGCTCTGGCATACGTTGACCTAGACACACCATTCGAACTGTAAAATGTACATAGAAGTCCAAATTATCAACGTGATGTCATACTTTTGCCTTAGCTTTCATAGTTTTTTCGTCACGGGGCAAAGCGCACAGCCCACTCTCGCGATTCCCCGGCGGGGAATTGTCTAGTGTTTATTTTACAATCCACTTTACAGTGAGAGCTCTTTTTTCTGTCGCTAACTCGTCCCACACCGTTGAGTGCACACAAACAAACAATATGTCAAAACGTGCGGTTCGATCTGACTCGGTATGCTATCATTCAGTTTTTAAGAATATCAATTTTTTGCGACGTAAAACGCGAAAAACTGCCAAACATTTCCCATAAGGAATGAATGGGACGTTGTAAAAATGTCGCAAATCTGCAACGTTATTCAAACATCTCCTGCTCTGGCATACATTCACCTAGAAACACCATTCAAACTTTAAAATGTCGGCACAAATCCTGTTTATTAGAGGTGTGTTCAACTTTTTTCTTATACTGTGTAGTTTTTGAATGCTGGCCCTTGAAAGATGGTAAGGGAAATTTTCTCTTTAGATGATGCTCCCAGCCACAAATTTCACTCAAAAACAGTGAAATTTTCCAGAGTTGTTGCCCAATGTGTCTATTTAGGTGGGATTCACGGTTTTTGAATTATCTGCCCCTAACCAACAAGAGTAGCTCTCAACTGTCCCATTAACTCCATTGTAAATCAGGAAGAGGATTTGCAAAACTGCACCCTTCTCTAACTCGCTCCTATTGCCACATTTCTCAAATTGGGACCACAAAACTTGGTGACTGTGTTATTTAAGTCCATTCCCGCTTGATGGTGGAGAAATTTTGCTGATACCATGTTTGCTTTTTCGTCATGGGGCAAAGCGCACAGCCCACTCTCGCGATTCCCCGGCGGGGAATTGTCTAGTTAGTGGGCTGTGCTCGCCTGCCCACTATGGACACCTCTATAGCTCTGCTTATAGCTGCTATAGCTCGCGCCTCTTCTTATTAGTGGGCTGTGCTCGCCAGCCCACTATGGACACCTCTATAGCTCTGCTATAGGGTGTCCATAGTGGGCTGTGCATAGTGGGCTGTGCTCTTCTTCTTATTATTTTTCATCCTCCCGCTCTTTTTCGGCAGCTAACTAGTCCCGCACCGTTTGTCGCACACAAACAAAAAATATATCAAAACGTGCGTCTTGATCTGACTCGGTATGCTATCATTCAGATTTTTGAAATTCGAATTTTTTGCGTCGTAAGACGCGAAAAACTGCGAAAAATTTCCCATAAGGAATGAATGGGACGGGGTCAAAAACGTCGCAAATCTGCAACGTTATTCAAACATCTCCTGCTCTGGCATACGTGCGCCTAGAAACACCATTCTAACTTTAAAACGTAGGCACAAGTCTCGACTAATTAAGTTGTATTTGAACTTTTTTCCTACGATGTATAGTTTTTGAACTCTGACCCTTTAACGACGATGAGTGATTTCGGGAAAATTCAGGGTTTTCAATGAGTGTGTATGGCGGAATGTTCGCGCAGCAGAGTGCAGGAGACCAACTGACAGAGTGAGAGAGCCTCAAAAAAACACTCAGAAATTTTCTCTTTCCGTGACGATCCCGGCCACAAATTATGCTCAAAAACAGTGATATTTTCCAGAGTTTTAGCCACACTTGTCTTCTCTCTCACAATGTGTCCGCTTTTTCGGTCGGATTTACGGTTTTTGAATTATCTGCCTCTGACCGACCAGAGTAGCTCTCACTTCCTCCATTCACTCCAATGTTAATCGCGAAGAGGATTTTCGAAACTGCACCCTTTTTCAACTCGCTCGTGTTACCACATTTCGGACACGAGGACCACGAAACTTGGTGAGCGTGTTCTTTAAGGCATTTCTGGCTTGATTGTGAAAAAATTTTGGTGCTATCATGTATGGTTTTGAATATATAGCACCAGTTTGACGTCCTGCATGTGAGGCTGAAAGGGCTGAGAAAACAGCTGTCCCCAGTCCGTTAGCGGGGGGGGGGGGGGGGGGGTCAGCACGATCACCGTGGCAACCGAGATCAGCTGGGCAAGCACAGACAGTCTGTCTGTCTCTCTCTCTCTATCTGTCTGTCTATGCATATATCTCTCTTTATCTGTCTGTCTCTATCTGTCTGTCTCTCTCTCTCTCTATCTTACTGTCTGTCTCTCTCTATCTGTCTCTCTCTATCTCTCTCTATCTGTCTGTCTCTATCTGTCTGTCTCTCTCTCTTTCTCTATCTGTCTGTCTCTGTCTGTCTGTATCTGTCTTCCTCTCTCTCTCTATCTTTCTGTCTCTCTCTCTCTCTATCTGTCTGTCTCTGTCTCTGTCTCTCCCTGTCTCTCTATCTCTCTGTCTTTCTCTCTCTCTCTCTCTATCTGTCTCTCTCTCTCTCTCTCTCTCTGTCTGTCCTTCTCTCTCTCTGTCTCTCTCTCTCTCTATCTTTCTATCTCTCTCTCTCTATCTGTCTGTCTATACATATATCTCTATCTGTCTGTCTGTCTCTCTCTCTATCTGTCTCTCTCTGTCTCTCTGTCTCTCTCTCTCTCTCTATCTTTCTATCTGTCTCTCTCTATCTGTCTACCTCTCTCTCTATCTCTCTCTCTCTCTATATCGGTCTGTTTCTCTCTCTCTGTCTGTCTGTCTCTGTCTGTCTGTCTGTCTCTCTCTATCTGTCTGTCTATACATATATCTCTCTCTCTCTATCTGTCTGTCTGTCTGTCTGTCTCTCTCTGTCTCTCTATCTATCTGTCTGTCATCCTCTCTCTCTATCTGTCTGTCTGTCTCTATCTGTCTGTCTCTATCTGTCTGTCTCTCTCTCTCTCTATCTGTCTCTCTCTCTCTATATATATGTATATATATATATATGTTTTTCTTTGTCTCTCTGTCTGTCTGTCTCTGTCTCTCTCTCACTCTGTCTGTCTCTCTGACTGTCTGTGTCTGTCTCTCTCTCTCTCTTTATCTGTCTCTCTCTCTCAATCTGTCTATCTCTCTCTCTCTATCTCTCTCTCTCTATCTCTCTCTATCTGTCTGTCTCTATCTGTCTGTCTGTCTCTCTCTCTCTCTCTCTCTGTCTGTCTCTCTCTCTCTCTCTCTCTCTCTCTCTCTCTCTCTCTCTCTCTCTCTCTCTCTATCTGTCTGTCTGTCTCTGGCTATCTGTCTGTCTCTATCTGCCTGTCTTTCTCTCTCTCTCTCTCTCTCTCTCTCTTTATTTGTCTGTCTCTCTCTATCTGTCTATCTCTCTCTCTCTCTACCTGTCTCTCTCTCTCTCTACCTGTCTGTCTCTCTCTCTCTCTCTACCTGTCTCTCTCTCTCTCTCTCTCTCTCTCTCTTTCTATCTGTCTGTCTATACATATATCTCTGTCTGTCTGTCTCTCTCTCTCTCTCTCTCTCTCTCTTTATTTGTCTGTCTCTCTCTATCTGTCTATCTCTCTCTCTCTCTACCTGTTTGTCTCTCTCTCTCTCTCTACCTGTCTCTCTCTCTCTCTACCTGTCTGTCTCTCTCTCTCTCTCTCTACCTGTCTCTCTCTCTCTCTCTCTCTCTCTCTATCTGTCTGTCTATACATATATCTCTGTCTCTCTGTCTCTCTCTCTCTCTCTCTCTCTCTGTCTGTCAGTCTCTATCTGTCTGTCTCTCTCTCTCTGTCTCTCTGACTGTCTGTCTCTGTCTTTCTCTCTCTCTCTATCTGTCTGTCTTTCTCGGTCTATCTGTCTGTCTCTTTCTCTATCTCTGTGTTTATTTTCCAACCCACTGTACATTGAGGGCCCTTTTTTCTGTCACTAACTCTTCCCGCACCGCTGTCTGCATACAAACAAACAATAGATCACAACGTGCAGGTCGATCTGACTTGGTATGCTATCATGTAGTTTTTCAGAATGTCAATTTTTTCGCGTCGCAAGACGCGAAAAACTGCCAAACATTTCCCATAAGGAATGAATGGGACGAAGTCAAAAAAGTCGCAAGTCTCCTGCTCTGGCATACGTTGACCTAGACACACCATTCAAACTATAAAATGTAGATAAAACTCCAAATGATCAACATGATGTCATACTTTTGCCTTAGCTT